>NC_077228.1:178706498-178981498 GCF_027887165.1 Monodelphis domestica
TTGGATTAACACCTCACACCCTACACCAAGATAAACTCAGAATGGGTGAATGACCTGAATATAAAGAAGGAAACTATAAGCAAATTAGTTGAACACAGAATAGTATACATGTCAGATCTTTGGGAAAGGAAAGACTTTAAAATCAAGCAAGAGCTAAAAAAAATCACAAAATATAAAATCAATAATTTTGATTACATCAAATTAAAAAGGGTTTGTACAAATAAAACTAATGCATCCAAAATTAGAAGGGAAGCAACAAATTGGGAAACAATCTTTATAACAAAAACCTCTGACAAAGGTCTAATTACTCAAATTTATAAAGAACTAAACCAATTGTACAAAAAATCAAGCCATTCTCTAATTGATAAATGGGCATGGGACATGGATAGGCAATTTTCAGTTAAAGAAATCAAAACTATTAATAACTACATGAAAAAGTGTTCTAAATCTCTTATAATCAGAGAAATGCAAATCCAAACAACTCTGAGGTATCACCTCACACCTAGCAGATTGGCTAACATGACAGCAAAGGGAAGTAATGAATGCAGGAGAGGATGTGGCAAAGTTGGCATTTTAATGCATTCCTGGTGGAGTTGTGAATTGATCCAACCATTCTGGAGGGCAATTTGGAACTATGCCCAAAGGGCGCTAAAAGACTGTCTGCCCTTTGATCCAGCCATAGCACTGCAGGGTTTATACCCCAAAGAGATAATAAGGAAAAAGACATGTGCAAGAATATTCATAGCCGCGCTCTTTGAGGTGGCAAAAAATTGGAAAATGAGGGGATGCCCTTCAATTGGGAAATGGCTGAACAAATTGTGGGACATGTTGGTGAAGGAATACTATTGTGCTCAAAGGAATAATAAAGTGGAGGAATTCCATGGGAACTGGAACAATCTCCAGGAATTGATGCAGAGTGAGAGGAGCAGAACCAGGAGAACATTGTACAGAGAAACTGATACACTGTGGTACAATCGAATGTAATGGACTTCTCCATTAGTGGCAATGCAGTGATCCTGAACAACTTGGAGTGATCTAAGAGAAAAACCACTAGCCACATTCAGAGGAATAACTATGGGAGTAGAAACACAGAAGAAAAACAACTGCTTGAATACATGGGTCAAGGGGATATGGTTGGGGATGTAGACCAAAAATGAATGTCCTAATGCAAACACCAACATGGAAATGGGTTCTGATCAAGGACACAAGTAATATCCAATGAAATTGCATGTCAGCTGCAGGAAGTGTGGGTGGAAGGGAGGGAGGGACATAATGTATTTATTGTAACCAAGGAATAATGTTCTAAGTTGACTAAATAAATTAATTTTAAAAATAAAATATAAGTAAAATAAAATAAAATCATTCTAGACAATATAATACTTGAAAATTTGTTTTCCAGGGCAAATACAGGAATTACATGAATGCAATTACAAAACATTTTTCAAACACACAAAAATAAATTGAACAACTGGAAAAATATTAATTGCATCTAGGTTAGCCATGCTAATATAATAGAAATGACCGTCCTACCTAAATTAATTTACTTCAGAGATATACCAAACAACCAAAAATTTATTTCAAAGAACTAGAAAAAAATGACAAAATTCATCTGGAAGAACAAAAGGTCAAGAATATCAAGAGAATTAATGAAAAAAAAATGCAAAGGATGATGGCCTAACAATACCAGATCTTAAATTGTATTATAAAGTGGTAACCATCAAAACAATCTGGTACTGGCTGAGAAGGGTGGATTAATGGAATGGAGTCATGGGTAAATGACCTAAGCAACCTAGTGTTTGATAAACCCAAAGATCCCAGCTTTTGGGATAAAAACTCACTATTTGACAAAAACTGCCAGGAAAACTGCAAAACATTATGGCAAAAATTAGGTATAGATCATTATCTCATATCCTATACCAAGATAAGGTCAAAATGGGTATATGATTTAGGCATAAAGGGTGATATTATAAGTAAATTATGGAAACAGAATATTTTACCTCTTGGATCTATGAAGAAGAGAAGAATTTATTGCTAAACAAGAAATAGAGAACATTATAAAATATAAAAGGAATAATTTTGATTAAACTAAATTTAAAATTTTTTGTACAAACAAAACCAATGCAACCAATATTAGAAGGGACCCAAGAAAATAGATGGGGGGAATTTTATTACAAATTTCTCTGATAAAGGTCTCATTTCTCATATATATAAAGAATTAAGTCAAATTTATAAGAATGCAAGTCATTCCCAAACTGAAAAATAGTCAAAAGATATGAATAGGTAGTTTTCA
The DNA here is from genome assembly GCF_027887165.1 of Monodelphis domestica. Lineage (NCBI taxonomy): Eukaryota > Metazoa > Chordata > Mammalia > Didelphimorphia > Didelphidae > Monodelphis > Monodelphis domestica. The sequence goes on from NC_077228.1 coordinate 178,708,789, forward strand.
GATGAAGAAATCAATAAATATATAAAAAATGTTTTAAATCCCTCCTGATTAATGAAATGCAAGTTAAAACAACTCTGTGATACCACCTCACACCTATCAGATTAGCCAATATGTCAGTAAAGGAATATTATAAATGTTGGTAGGGATGTGGCAAAATCGGTACACTGATGCATTGCTGGTGGAGTTGTGAACTGATCCAATAATTCTGGAGGGCAATGTGGAATTATGCCTAAAAGGCTATAAACCAATGCATACCCTTTGATCCAGCAATGTCACTACTAGTCTGTATCCCAAAAAGAAAAAAATGAGGAAAGGACCTCCTTGTACAAGAATATTTATAGCTACTTTTTTGTTTTTGTTTTTTTTTGCAGTGGCAAAGAATTACAAATTAAAGGGATGTTCATCAATTGGGGAAAAGGGCTGAACAAATTGTGGTATGTGATGGTGATGGAATATGATCATGTTGTAAGGAATAATCAACAGGATGATTTCTGAAAGAGCTGGAAAGACTTACATAAATTGATGCAGAGTGAAATAAGCACAGCCAGAAAAAATGTACACACTAACAGCAATATTGTAATTGTGATTGACTTAGCTACCATCATCAATGCAATGGTCCAGGTCAATTCTGAGGGAATTATGACAAAGAATGCTATCTACCTCCTGAGAAAGAGTCGTTGAAGTGGGAATGCAGATGAAAACATGCAATCTTTCACTGGTGTATTTGAGTATGTTTTGGGGTTTGGTTTTTACAAGATTATTCACTTATAAAAATGAACAATATAGAAATATGTTTTGCATGATAATATGTGTATGACCCAGATTGAATTGCTTACCAGCTCTGGGATGGGAGAGGGAAGGAAGGAGGGAGAAATTTTGGATCATATAACTTCAGAAAACTTATGTGGAAATTTGTCATTACATGTAATTGGTAAAAATAAAAGAAAGTTGTACATGAGCGATTTTTTTATTGTTAAATCTGAAATAAAATGTAGACCTCCATATACAAAGTAGAATAGAAAAAGAGATCTAAATATGAAACCTTGGATCTTCAGTGAAACTGAACAGTTTGCTTTCCCTTTTAATTACATAATAAATTCAACATGTAACTTTAAAAGCTGTCTGGTTTCTGTTTCCTTCTGATCTTTTTTTTTTTAAACCCTTACCTTCCATCTTGGAGTCAATACTGTGTATTGGCTCCAAGGCAGAAGAGTGGTAAGGCCTAGGCAATGGGGGTCAAGTGATTTGCCCAGGTCACACAGCTGGGAAGTGTCTGAGGCCAGATTTGAACCTAAGACCTCCCGTCTCTAGGCCTGGCTCTCAATCCACTGTGATACCCAGCTGCTCCCTCCTTCTGACCTTCTATCTGTTGTGCATTAAAAAAATATTTCAATGACAATTTTAAAAAGCTTTTTCATCTACCAATCCTATGGTTAGTCTCCTCTTCCTCTTACTTCTCTTTCCAAGATGTGGGGATGGGGAGGAGAAACACAAAAACCTTGTAACAATATGGATAGTTATCATAGTTCATCACCCTTTTTCAAGGAGGTGTGAATTTTAGATTTACTCCACCCTGCTTAGTCTAATAAAAGAGGAATGTCTACACCCTTATTTAAGGAATAATTATTGAAAAGGATGATCTATGACAGACATATGCTAGCAAATGACAAATAAGAAACAACTGATAGACCCCTGGGCTGTCCTAAGTCAAGCTTAAACTACCATTGGTACTTGTGAGACACAGGAAAGTGATGTAAAAACAGTCTATATATTTTGCGTCACTTTCCTCTCTCTGACCTCTTTTCACGAAGAAGTAGCTCTGGTGGCAGCGTGCTGAGCATCTTGGCATCTTGGCATGGTGGCAGCTATTGTCTGGTTTTGGCAGTGAGAGTCCTTGATACACTACTGGGGGAAGCTTAGTAACCTAGTTCAGGTGAGGCATCTTCTCTGAGCTCTCTCATAGTTTAGGCTGATTCCTTTCTCCTTTACCTTCCAAAACACTATCTTCTTAGGAAGCCCCTAATCTTCTGAGAAGACTTCATGGTAGAGGTCTTTGAACTCCCCCTGGCACAGGCTAGGCCAGAGAAATCCTATACTCTTTCCCTCTCTCTTCTTAATTCCTTCCCTCTATATTAATTAAACCACCATAAAATTTCCAAACTGACTTGGATATTTTATTTGGGATTTTCCCTGGTGACCAATTAAATTTAGATTAAGTCACAACCCTAAACTTTATGCTTCAGAGATGAATAGCATGCTTCATCTTCAGTCTGCTGGAATTGTAGCTAGTCACTGCATTATGTGTTTTTCTTTACTACTTCATTGCTATTTTATAAATTGTTCTTGTTCTGCTCCTTCACTCTACATCAGTTCATATAGGTCTTCCCAACTTTCCCTTTCATCATTTCTTATAACAACTCTATTCTATTATTCATGTGTCATAATTTGTTTAACCACACCCCAAATGATGCACACATCCTTAAGTTTCCAGTTTGTTGCTTTAAGGAGATCTTCTCTAAATGTTTTGAACTACCCTCTCTCTCTCTCTCTAACTATTTTCCAGTTTTTCCAGCAGTTTTGGTTGAATTGTGATTCCTTTATTCCAATAGCTGGGATTTTTTAGTTTATATTTTTTTTAAATGTGTATTTTGTATGTATAATTTGTCCCACTGCTGGACCTCAGCCTCAATATTTTTTAGCCAAGTTACTTTGATAATTATTGCTTTGCAATGTAGTTTGAGATCTGATACTTCTAGGCCCCCTTCCTTAACATTTTTTTTATAATTTCCCTTAAGATTATTTATTTTTTGTTCCTCCAGATGAGTTTCATTATTTTTTTTCTAGCTTTATAAGATAATCCTTTAGGAAATATCATTTTTGTATTGCATTGACATAGTTTACCCCTGAGCAATTAATAACATCACTTATTTAGGTTTTTGTTTTGTAATTGCATTCTTATAGTTCCTGTGTGTTTTGGTGGGTCACTTCCCAGATACTTATACAATTATAATTATTTTTAATGGAATTTCTCTTCCTACTGGGTTTTATTGGCAAACTGCAGAAATTATTGTTTTAATTAATGTTATTGAACTCTTTAGAGTTTTCTAGAATTGATAATTTTACCATCTACAAAAAGTAGCCCATGTCTATTCCCTCAATACCTTTTTCTTTTTATTTTTATTTCATCACTATTGCTTGTATTTCTAGAACTATATGATCAAATAATGCTGGGTATACTAGATATTCTCATTAAAATGTCTTTAGCATTTCTCTACTACATCTAATGTTGACTCTTGGCTTTAGGCAGATACTTTTATATCAAGAAAGGGAGGAAAGATCCGTTTATTTCTTTAGGGTTGAATTTTGTCAAATGCATCTATTACTATAATCTTGTAGTTTTATGATTATTATGGTCTTATATGTTTGCAGTTTTTCTTATGTTAAAACAACTGTATTCCCAGTATAAATCCAACCTGGTCATACGATATAACATTTTTATTTTTAAGCATTTATTTTATTTTATGCCTCCCATATTTAAATTCAATAGTTAACATTAAAACCTTTTAAATACCATTTTTTGTTTTATAGTAAATAAAATTATATTTCCCTCTCCCCATGCATAACCACTGTGTTAATCTATACCTTTAGTATAACTCTGAAAAAATGTTTCTATTTCTGTCCTCTCCCTCCATGTTTTCTTTATTAATAGAATTTATCTATAAATGTCTCAGCCCCTCCCCAACCTCCCTGCATTACAGAAGGCATTGTCCAGGAGACAAGACATGTTCATAAAAATTGCATTCCATGTTTTCATTTTTCACTTCAATCTCTCGGGCTAACTTTCACAATTTATTCTTCCAGTAGTAATTTTTCAGCTGTGTATGATGATCTCTTAATTCTACTCATTCACTATTCATTATCCTGTATAGTTCTTTCCAAGTTTTTTTTTAAATTAATCTGCTCATTGTTTCTTATGGTGCAGTAGTATTCTACCATATTTATATACCATAATTTGTTCAGTCATTGACCAATTGATGAACATCCCCTGAATTTTCAATTCTTTGCTACCACAAAGAGAGCTGCTATGAATATTGGAACACATAGATTCTTTTCTTTTTCCCCAATCCCCTCAGGGAATAGAGCCAGCAATGTTATTGCTGGGTCTAAGGGTATGCACACTTTTATATACACAATCTCTGGGTGTAATTCCAAATTTCTCTCTAAAATTATTTGATCAGTTTGCAACTTCACCAATAGTGTATCAGTTCCCCATTTCCCCACATCCCCTCTGACATTTGTCATTTTGTCCTTTTGTCATTTTTTCCAATCTGATGGGTGTGAGGTGATATCACAGAATTGTTTTGGTTTTCATTTCTCTAATAAGTAGTGACTGAAAGTGTTTTTTCATAAATCTATACATGGTTTTGATTTCTTCATCTGAAAACTGTCTATTATATCTTTTGCCCAATTATCAATTGGGGTGTGTAGATAGAATTCTCTCCCCAAAGCTCTTCTGATCCAGCTCATCTCATCCAGCATCCCATTTGCGTGCTTATGCTTTGTGAATGCTGCATGAATAGACAGAGGAGAAAAGTTTTGGTGTGGTACCATCTTCTCTCTGCTTCCCAGAATGCAGTGTGGGAGCTTGGGTGAGAGCCAGGAGGTGGTCGGTTAGATTAAATTGGGCTTTAATATACTTTCTCTATTTTTGGTGATTATTAATAAAACTATGGAAAATAACATGGAATTATTGTTATTGATATCAATTTAAATTTTACATTATTGGCAACTCATATGGGACTTTAGGACCCTTACTCTTCTCTAAGTTGTAGAGCAGTTTCTTGTTTGTTTGTTTTTGTAATAAACAAAAGGACAGACTAGTTTCAAGACCAGCCTCGGCCACCTGCCGCAGCTTCTCTCCTGCTGCTTCTGCCACCTTGGGAGCACTACTGATTCCCTGAATGTCCTGAGCAGAGGGTGAGCACCCCTTTGTGGGGTGTCCCTTGCTTTGTGGGGCACCACCCCACCACTCCTTCCCCCGATGCAGGGAGCTATAGACTTCCAGCGTAGAGCTAAGTCCAGAACCTGACCCCAAACTGGACTGTGGGTGACCCTCCTGCATGGTGCCATCAAACCCCCCACCTTCAGAGAGGAGCTACAGAATTCCAGCTTAGAGATGAGACAGCTTTTAGACCAGCAGTGCAATACCCCTTCCATGTGGCCCACCTCCCTGACCCTGCCTTCTAGCTTCCAAACTGATTTTAAACTAACTGTGGGAGCTCCACACTCCTGACTGTGAGGGTGGGGACTGAGGTGTTAGCCAACAAAGGGATTTCCTGTGCCACCTTCTAGACCCTGAACCCACCCAGTACAGCAGGGGGATAGCTAAATAGCTCAGTGGATTGAGAGCCTGGCAGTTAGGCACTCCCTGCCTGGCATCCCAAAGGACTAGACCCCCCCAGTCCCCCTCAACCTTGGAAGCAATTGGTGTTTTTACCCCTAGCAGGGAGGGAAGGAAGACAACTCTTCCAAACCTATTAACTGAACTCAATATATTGGCTGTACCCTCGGGGATTTTCACCTTCAAGAAAGTGTTTTTTATTGAGCCTAAAATAGAAAGCTTTTTCTTTTTCTTGCCTTCCCTCCCAAATTTAGCCTCTAGCTAAGCCTAGCCACCCTCCATTAAAAAGCCAGTTAAGTAGGACCTGCCCGTACTTACACCAAATAGGCATGTCTAAGTATGGGGCTGAAAATCATGGGCCCAAACTCTGAAAGAACAGTTTCTTGCCTATATGAAACAGCTCCTGTCCCAGAGAACTTTACTGAGTTCAAACAGCTCACAGTTTCAGAATGGCTTTGTTTAATATTGTTCCTGGGTGTGCTATCACTAACAGGATTCTTTGCAGTTTCTCTACTTTCCCTAAAAAACAAACAAATAAACAGCAACAAAAAACCCCAGAAAGTTAGCTTGATTGATCTCAAGCCTCAGATAGTACACTTTGAGAAAAGCTTGAGCAATCTTGAGATTCAGAAAGATTCATCTCACCCTGAACACCTTCTCTTTCACCATGCTCAGCTTTTAACCATTCGTGGACCAAACCCAATCTTTTTCTCCCCCTTACCCAACTTCTCCCTCTGTTTCCCCTGCCCCCTCCACTTTCCCTGCTGGCCCAGGCCCAGTTCCCTCCTCTCCCCAACCTCCTTCCTGCCTCTACCCCATCTCTATCTCCCTTTCCTTGCCTCTTCTTCCTCCTCCTCTCTCCAGCCACTCCCTCCCCTACCTAACCCCCTTCTCCTACCTCTCATCCCTCCCCTACCCAACCCAACCCCCCTTCTGCTCCTACCTCCCATTCCTTCCCTGCCCAGCCCATCCACCCCACTGATCCTCCTCCACTTACCTACTCCATTGCAAACACTAAGCCAAGCAACAGAAGTTGAAAATAATTCAGTTAAATATCAAGTCACCTTAAGGGAAGTACCCACTTACAATAAGAGTGGAGATTTAGTCACCTTTAGACACCATACACCTTTCACTCCACAAGACATTGAGAGAGTCAAACAAAACACTCCTTCCATTGAAGATGAGCCCATTGTGGTTATATCAAAGCTAGAAAGTATTTATTGCACTTATGATCACATGTTGATTGACTTGGAAAATTTGTTCCAAGCCTTTTTAATGAAAAGAGAAAAAATATATATTGTTTCTCTTGTTAATCAGGCCCAGGGAAGGAAAGCAATTCATTGGCCCCCCGCAAGACCTCAAAGGGAATTCGAACAATGAACAAGACTAATTAAAACTATACCAGGCTAGAGAGGCTTTACTAATAATAGCAATAGGAGCTTGTTGTGATAGGCCTGGTACATGGACAAAGTTTGAAAATTTAAAGCAAAAAAATGAGGAAGATCCCTCCCAGTTTATGGATAGACTGATTGAGCTTGGAGATAGATATATAGACCTGAATCTTTCTAGAGAAAGGGATGTCAGGCAGGTAAGAAGACAATTTGTTAAAAATTGTTGTGAAGTAGTCAAAGACTATTTTAAGACTAACTGCCCAAACTGAACTACTATGGATCTTGAGGAAGGGATAAGAGTAGCAGTTTATGTCTTAAGGCCATGAAAAGAAAGTTGAAGAGAACAATGACTTAGTGGAGTCATTAAGGAAGGAAATAAAAGCTTTAACTGAACAAATTGGAAAAGAAAAAGCAAATCAAGGAGTGGCCATAGCATCTTTGCAGGAATCCACAAATCAACCATGAATGTGTTACTTCTGTGGAAAAAGGGTTCATTTAATGATGAATTCTAGGAAGTGGAATCAGGCAAATAGAAATAATAACAATTTTAGAAATAATAAGAATTATAGAAATTTAAAGCAAAAAAAATGAGGAAAATCCTTCCCAGTTTCTGGATAGACTTATTGAACCATCAGAAATGGTCAAGGATCTTTATAAAGGTGTGAGGGGTGGGGTTAGTAAGGGCTCTGGAAGCAGAGAGTGAAACCTTTAATTTCCCAAACCCTGATGTTTTAATGCCAGTTATCCTAGTCCAGTCCCCCCCATAATAATGAACCTCATATAATCCTAGTAAAAATTAAAATTCAATCCCAATAATTTAAATATTATATTTTAAGGGATTTCTTAAAGATCATTAGAAATAAAGGAATAAAAGGAATACAAAATAAAAAACCACATGCTCATGGCTGATAAGTCAGTTCAGATGCCTGCCTTACCACCACCAAGCTTGCTGTCATCAAGCCAAAAGAGGTCCAAGAGGACCGCCCATCACAGGCTCTGAAAACCAGGAAGGCATCCATTTTTTCAGACTTTCAAGATCTGCTGCTGTAATTGGCTTATGTGTTTTAATATGAATTATGACACTTTCTGGTTGTAGGCTTTTTTGATCTCTTAGTGGCAATATTGGTATTTCACCTTCAGCCCCATCTGTTTTTCCTTGCTTAGTTATATTGTTATTTTTAGGTATGTCTTGTTGTGTGTTAATATATTTGCCACTTTGTTTCTCCTCAACCATAATTTTAACCTTTACAGTTTTGGCTAACCATGTCAGTTGTGACAAAATACCCTCAATCTTCTTAACTTTCCTAAACTTTTTTTTCCACTGTAACTATCCCTTCTGTTAGCTTATTTTGATCAGCTGAAAAGGTAAGTAAATTTGGATTTATTTTTTTCCCTTTTCTCCCTCTCTCCTTAAATAAGACAGAAAACAGCTGTTTTAAATCTTAGCAACAGGGCCCTAAGGTCCTGACTGGGAGTGCTGTTTCTAAATCTCCTTTCCCTTAGAGAACAACTGCCTAGATTAGGAGTGGGGAAAACCTGTAGAAAATTTTGGCTTTGTCCTGCTCCCCACGTGTTTTGTGAAGTCCCTTCATGGTCGCCAAAACTGTAAAAGTTAAAATTATGGTTGAGACTGAATGTAATAATTATTTTGGTTGCCAAGGATTTTATTTATAAAATCCTAATGAAACACTCAAGTCAGCTGGAAATTTTATGGTGATTTAATTGATAGTGGAGGAGATTAAGGAGAAGGAAGAAGGAAAGGAGTAGGTTTTCTCACCTCCCACCCCCACCCCCACCCCCTGCCTGGCTAGTACTGAGAGGGGAGATTAGGAGATAAGGTTTTGGAATATGAAGGAAGAAGGCGTCAGCTTGAACTCCAAAAAGGAAAGGGCTAAACCAAGATGCCTGAACCTGAAATCAGCTCCAGGGCAAACTCACTGCCAGAACCAGACAAAATAACTGCCACCACTCCAAGATTGTCAGAATGCCTAGCAAGCTGCCAGCCATAGTCACCTTTCTAGGGAAAGAGGAAGAGAGAGGAAGTGACATGCCTTATATGGACAGTTTTACATCACTTTCCTGTGTCTCATCTGTACCAATGATTGCTTAGCTTGACTTAGGACAGCCCAGGGGTCTGTCTGTTTTTCTGCACATGTCTGTTGAAGGCTGTTTCCTCAGATAATTAAATCTTGAGTTTGATGCAGACCTTTCTAATTTTGTTAAACTAAGAAGGGTGGAGAAATGTAGAGTTTCCAAGAACTGATTCTGTTATTCCAAGTATCTCCATTGTTACTGATCAGGAAATAGCTAAATCAGATCTTCTAAAGTACAGTCTGATTAGGGTGGAATAATTTTAAAATTCACAGTCAGTTGCTTAACCATTTGCTTTAGTTGTGCCATCTCCTTCCTCATGGCTAAAATCATCACAGTCATTTCATTGTCTCTTGATTTTTCCCCCAAAATTAGATGCACACCTTTTTTTAGGGCAGAGTATAGCAGGGGTCCAATAAGAACTGTTTATAGTTGACTGGCTGTCCTGAGTTTCAGCTCCCTCTATGTCCCCTGAAATGTTAGTCCTCTTATCTGACTGTGATATTCAAATAAAGATAAATTTTAATAACAAGTTTGGATTGGGGAGGTATCAGGGAAGAGGGAAGAGGGATTTCTCTAGATGATGTTTGAGTCTCTCTCAGCTTTTGAGCTGAGACCAGGCCTCACAGACTGGTGGATGGTTTCTGTTATTCCTGTCTATGTTAATCTGTACTAGTTTTCTTGAGTTCAAAGTCTTAGCAGTAGAAAGCAAGAGGAAGAAAGTTCTGACCTTAAGAGCTGGTTGGGCTTGTCTCTTTGGGCTGACACCCCTAAAGACCAGCCTTACAGTCCAAACTGCTTCTCTTAAGTCCTTTTGTCCAATGAACACTATCACAGGGATCCAGGTAGAGTACACAATTAGGAAATTCAGGAATAGAGGTACTTCTATCCAGAGACAGGGAGAAAGGCCCTTCCCATTCCAGGGCCAGGAAGAAAGTGCTGGTCACAAGACCAACTGCCGCTCCCAGTTGCCCCTTCCCCCACTAATTGGCATTCTTGTCAATATCTTCTCTCTAACACTCCAACTGCTGTTGGTTCCAACTCAGTGGCAGAAAGTCCAGAACTTGCTTTAGTTTTCCTTTCCACACTGCAAACTGATACAACTGAGTCTCAAATTCTCCTTCCCTCCTTCCCCCACTCTCCCCACTGAGACAGGGAGCAATTTATATAAACTTTACATGTGCAATCACTGTAAAACATTTTCCCTTATTCTTTTGTGGAAGGAAATGAACAAAGTAGTTAAAGAAAGAAAATTTAAAAAGTTTGCTTTGGTCTGGACTCAGATTCCATCAGTTCTTTCTCTGGAAGCATATGACATTTTTTTTAATCATGAATTATTTGGTATTGTTTTGGATCATGGTATTGCTGAGAATAGCTAAATTATTCATGGTTGTTCATTGTACAGTATTCCTGCCATTCCATATAATGTTCTTCTGGGTTATTTCACTCCACGCCAGTTCCTGTAAGTCTTCCCAGACTTTTCTGAGCTTCTCCTGCATATCATTTCTTATAGCACAATGATACAGTATAATTTACTCTGCCATTCTCCAATTGATGGGTATTCTCTAACTTGGTTCTTCTTTATTTCTAAAAATCAGACCACTTGTTTATTTTATTCACATTCCCAGAGGAATAACCTCTATTTTTATTTTTTCAATTCAATATTTTTCACTTTCTATTTTCTTAATCTATTTTTTAATTTTCTGAATTTCCAGTGTGGTGCTTAGTTGAGTTTTCTGATTTGTTGCTTTTCTATTTTTTTTAGTTGTATGCTTGGTTCATTGATTGTGCTTATTTTTTAAAAATTGTCTAGATATGAAGGGGTGCAACTATTATTTGGCAACGATTGCCATATGACTGGCATGTGTTTACTTCTGCTCCATTGTCTCTTTTTTCCTTTAAGACAGCTCAAGCAATGCCTATGGCATGAAACTTTCAAGACCCTTCTCCACTATTAGTGGTCTTTTTCTCAACCTGTTTTGTATTGTAATATTTAAAATTAAATTATGAGGCTGTTAGTAGCTTTAATAGCTTTATTACATCAAAGTAGTGATAGTAAGGAGAGGGAAATATAGGAAAGAGGTAGAGAGTTGCTTAGCATCATACTCTATTTGCAGCCATGATGGATTAAAGCTCATCACCAACATGGGTTCCTTCAGGTTCCAAACTCCAGCCAGCAGAGAGTGAACAGTCCTCTGGTCTCACCCTTTAAGTAGTTTTCTCCACCCACTAGTTTTCTCATGTCACATCTCAGGAACCAACAATAGTTCCTTAATTTGCCTGGCACAGCCCAGGGGAGCAGTACCTATGGAATCAGTTTCCCATCTCATTCCCATCCCATTTCAACTTCCTTTCTCTGAAGGGTTGTCTATACTTGCATAGTGTTAAATGACCTTTAAGCCACTGATTGATGATGTCAAACAAAGCAACATAATGGAGAGAGAAATTTCTTTCCAACAGTATTTATCTGTTTTGTATGTATTTATATTTATTCATTTTATATTTGTGCTGCATATATTTTATATGTTCTTGTATGTGTCCCTCTACCCAATAGAATTTAAGCTTGATTTAGTCTTTGTTTTTTGTATCCCTAATACCTAGTTTAAAATCTGGAACATAGTGGGTATTTAAATATTTGTTGAGTGAGATATTTTTATTGCCTATTAGTATCTACAATTGCTTGATTTATTCATTACATGTTTAGATGCTGCACTATTTGGTGCAGTTTTATAAAGCATTAATAAATTATTATGGTGCCTTGTAAAAAAATAGACTCGAATACAGGACTACAATCCCCACAAGCCTTTGCTCCACTTCCCCAGAATGCCTTGTAATCTCACCTGGGCCGAGATCGAGAAGGTATTTAAGCTGATTCAAAGGCTTTTGAAAGGCTCTCTCTCGGGTCTTGGACTTCCGTTTTGGGGCAGGCCTGGCTTTTTTTCATAACGTAGGTGAGGTTGTGTCTAGGCCACTCTATGGCGTGGACACGTGTTTCTTATCTTGTATTTTCTTTAATCCTTAATCTTCAATAAACCTCTAAAAAAATATAATACTCCTTGCAGAGAGAAACTAATTTCTACCTGCTTCAGATGCCTCAGTCTCCCCATATTCCCTAAAATTTAATATTTACAGCTTTCAAGCATAATGAAGTTTCCTTATTTATCCTTTTTAATCATGTCTATTTTTGCTATAGTTTTATCTGAGATAATGATTGTTGTTCTTCATGTTTTGAGTTCACTTAAAACATAATAGCTTTTGCTCTGATTCGACCACCAATTTTAACTCCCTATGAATTTTTGTTTGAAGTGTTGAGCTAATTCTTAATGGAAAAGTGGTGATCTGTGAGCTAGAGATGAAGAAGGAATACAGTCTAGTCATGGGGAATGGCTTCTAAAAAGGCATGAAGATGGGAAATGGAGTGTTTTAGGGAGTGTAAGGTCAGTTTGGCTGGATTGCCAAAAGTTGGGAAAGTAATGTATAATGAATGATACTGGAAAGGGGCAGCTAGGTGGCTCAGTGGATAAAGAATCAGGCCTAAAGATGGGAAGTCCTGGGTTCAGATTTGACCTCTGTAATAGAGACTCCTCAACTAGGATATTTAAGGTAAGAGAAAGGCTGGAGCAGTGATGGTAAGAAATAGGTTAGAGGAGAAGCTGGGGTTCTTAGTCCTTCCCCCAACCCACTTCCTGTCTCTCTCTCTTTCTCTCTCTCTCTCTGTTGATCTTAACAGCTCTTCTTAGATGGTAAGTTAACAACAGCTTTCAACAGACTAATTTCACACCATAGTACTTTCTAAAAAGGATTTATTTTAAAGAAAGAATGTTAGGGAGTTTGGATAGGGCAGAGGGAATTTATAGTTTCCCTAATCTACTATGAAATTCAATATAAAGAAGTAAAGCTGATTTGTCTCTGAGGGGATATTGTTGATAAATTGAAAAGGATCTTCAGAGCTATGCCCCAATCTTTTCCAATGTTAAGTCACTAGCCAGGAATTCAGAGTAGTGGCCTGCTAGCTCCTTCTCCACATTTCAAGAGAGAAGTGATCATTTTCAGATGCTGACTTTCTTAACTGTCTCCCTGACCAAATTCTTCTTTGGAATCTTCTCTTCTCTCCTTGATTGACAGTCCTTCAAGCTTCCATTCCTTGCATCTGTTTGCCAATCTCACTGATGTTATAATCTCTTCCTTATACCTCAGACACTTTCTGGATGTGTGACCCTGGGCAAGTCACTTAACCCCAATTGCCTATCTCTTATCATTCTTCTGCCTTGGAATGATATGTAGTGTTGATCCTAAGATTTTTTAAAAACCCAAAAAAGCAAGGACACTGGAAAGACAAGTTGAGATCAGGTTGTGAAGAGCTTTAAGAACTAAACAATGAAGTTTATATTTAATCCTAAAAGCAATAGGAAGCCATTTGAGCTTTTTGAGAATGTGTGTGTTGGAAGGAAGTAGGGATAATATGGTTAGACATGCTTAGGAAAATCACTTTTGCACCTATGTGGAAGATGGTTTGGAGCAGGGAGAGAGGGTTAGCCATGCTATCCAATTGGAAAGCTATTGCAACAGCATGGAGAGAGGTGTGAAAGTCTGAATTATTTTGGTGGCTATGTGATTAGAGTGGAGAAGCATGAAAGAGATACAATAGAGGAAGAAATGTCAAGAATTGCAACTGTTGGAGGGCAGAGTCAAGATGGTGGCATAGAGGCAGCAAAAGTTCAGACCTCTGAAAACCTAGGGGACTGGAAATCAAACCTAACAACAAGACAGAGCAAAGGAACCCTCCTGCTGGACTCAACTTAAAAGATACACTTCCAAAAGCCAGAATTCGAGAACACTTGGGTTTAAGGGGAAGGAAGAAGGAAGGTCCCAGGACTCCTCTCCCACCTAGAGTGCTAAGCCTCCAGCGATAGCTGGAACCTCTGAGTGGGCAAGGGTGCTGGTCTGGAGGGAGTGCCTTATGGGCAAAGCTGTGCCAGGCTCAGAGCGTCAAACAGGTGGTGGGAAAGCAGTTAGAGAAGAAGCACAGAGTGCAGAGTGGGCAGCCTAGTTGCAGCAGGAGAGACACTCCATATTGCTTCCCACCCTTTGGCCTCAGGGCACATCCAGCTAGATTTGCTGACAAAACTTCAAGGGTGAAGGCTAACAGAAAAGCCCAAACCCACCAAAAAAAAAATGAGAGAAGTAAAAGCTCAGGCAACTGCAGGGAGTAAAAAAGGAGCAAACAGCAGAAAAAGAAAAAAGAAATTACAATAGAAAGATTCTATACAGGCAGTGAACAAAGAGCAAATGGAACAGAGAAAGATGAAGGCATATCAAGCAAAAACATAGAAACTCCAACGAATTGGATACAGGCTTTGGAAGAACCCAAAATATAATTCAAAACACAATTACAAGAGGCTGAAGACAACTGGGAAAAGAACTTAAACATTAAGATAAGTCACCTGGAAACAGAAAACAGTGTCTTGAAAGCCAAAATTAATCAGCTTGAAAATGAGGCAAAGGAGATGAAAGATGAAGCAAAGAAGATGAAAGATGATGCAAAGGAGATGAAAGATGAGGGAAAGGAGATGAAAGATGACCTCCAAAGAAAATCAGACTAGAAGGAGAAGGATGACCAAAAAAGCCAGGGAAGAAATCCAATCTTTAATAACCAGAATACAACAACTAGAAGCAAGCGACTTCACAAGTGTTACAAGGGAATCACTTTAAAAGACTGATATATATTAATTAAGGTCGCCAAGGAATTCAGCTATGTAATTCCTAAATGAAAACTCAAGTTTGCAGTCAATCTTTTATGGAGTTTAATTACAATAGGAGGAAGAAAGGAATTAGAGATAGAGAGAGAGAAAAAAGGGAGAGAAAGGAATAGGGCTTAAATACCCCTTCTGTTTAGGCTGGGCCAAAAGGCCCAAGCCCTTAGATAGCTGGGGCAAAGAAAGGAGATCAGTCCCTATTACTCACGTGACCAAAATGGAGAAACAGTCTCAGAGGCCCCCACCTTCAGCTTCCTTCAGAGCAAGCTTCTCAGAGCCCACACGAACCACACCGACCAACAACTCAACCCCCCTGGAGTCTTCAGACCCTCTATCTTTAAGGAAACCATCCAAGTTCCTCCCCTCAGTTCTCCCATCTACCAATCACTGTTCATCAATTTCCCTGTGCCAATGGAAGCTCTAGCTTAACCCAGGACCGCCCAGAGGTTTCTGGCTTTTGCACATGTCTGTTGAAGGTCATATTTTCAAATGATTAAATCTTTGCTCCTTTGCTACAGCCCTTTCTAAATCCTGTTAACCTGAGTAGGGTAGAGATTGGAATAATTAAATTTTGATCTAGGCTGCAGCCCTTACTCAATCCTGTTAGGACTGAATAGGGTGGAGATTTATTCCAAGTATCTCCATTGTATCAATTCTAAAATCAATCATGACTCAAAGAAATTCCTGTTCTATGCTTAAGCATAGGTCAAAGTCCTTTCCATTGTTCAGCAAAGGGTTTCTGTCCTAAAGTAATCTTAAGAAGGGAAGAGAAGGAACCTCCCATGCCAATGGAGTTCCCATTCCAATAGACTATCAGTAAGAAATTTTCCAAGTATGAAATATCCCAATGGTGAAATTTCCAACATTTATAAGTCTAAGGAAATTTGAGGTTTACACAAGGCAGCAGAACACTAAAACAAAATCAAAAGAATGAAAAAATTAAGGAAAATATGAAGCACCTCATTCACAAAACAGAAGATTTAGAAAATCATTCCAGGAGAGCCAACTTAAGAATCATTGGTCTACTGGAAGACCATGACAAAAGAAAAAGCCTGAACACCATACTACAGGAAATTATTCAAGAAAACTGTCCCAATATTCTAGAACAAGAGGGAAAAGTGGAGATTGAAAGAATCCACAGATCACCTCCTGTACTTAACCAACTAACAACACCCAGGAATGTTATAGACAAATTCAAGAACTACCAAACCAAGATAAAAATATTACAAGCTGCTAAGAAGTCATTCAGATACCATGGAACCACAGTGAGGATAACATAGGATCTGGCTGCATCTACACTGAAGACTGAAAGGCATGGAATATGATATTCTGGAAAGCAAGGAACTAGGTCTACAACCAAGAATCAATTACCCAGCAAAACTGACCATATTGTTACAGGGGAAAGTATGGACATTTAAGAAAATAGAAGAATTTCAAGCATTTGTAAAGAAAAGACCAGACCTGAACAGAAAATTTGATGCCCAAGCACAGAACTCAAGAGAATCATCAAAAGGTAATTAAGAAAGAGGGAAAAAAACAAAGCCAAAAAACCCCACAAAGAACCCCCCCTTTTTTTTGTTTTCTTTTGTGTATGATTTGCTCTTCCTTTTTTTTTTTATAAATATATTTTATTTGATCATTTCCAAGCATTATTCGTTAAAGACATAGATCATTTTCTTTTCCTCCCCCCCACCCCCCATAGCCGACGCGTAAGTCCACTGGGCATTAGATGTTTTCTTGATTTGAACCCATTGCTTTGTTGATAGTATTTGCATTAGAGTGTTCATTTAAAGTCTATCCTCTGTCATGTCCCCTCAACCTCTGTATTCAGGCAGTTGCTTTTTCTCGGTGTTTCCACTCCCATAGTTTATCCTTTGCTTATGAATGGTGTTTTTTTTCTCCTGGATCCCTGAAAGTTGTTCAGGGACATTACACCGCCCCTAATGTAGAAGTCCATTACGTTCGATTATACCACAGTGTATTAGTCTCTGTGTACAATGTTCTCCTGGTTCTGCTCCTCTCGCTCTGCATCACTTCCTGGAGGTTGTTCCAGTCTCCATGGAACTTCTCCACTTTATTATTCCTTTGAGCACAATAGTATTCCATCACCAACATATACCACAGTTTGTTCAGCCATTCCCCAATTGATGGGCATCCCCTCGTTTTCCAGTTTTGGGCCACCACAAAGAGCGCAGCTATGAATATTTTTGTACAAGTCTTTGTGTCCATTATCTCTTTGGGGTACAGACCCAGCAGTGCTATGGCTGGGTCAAAGGGTAGATATTCTTTTGTCGCCCTTTGGGCATAGTTCCAAATTGCCCTCCAGAATGGTTGCATCAGTTCACAACTCCACCAGCAATGAATTAATGTCCCTACTTTGCCACATCCCCTCCAGCATTCATTACTTTCCTTTGCTGTTATGTTAGCCAATCTGCTAGGTGTGAGGTGATACCTCAGAGTTGTTTTGATTTGCATCTCTCTGATTATAAGAGATGTAGAACACTTCTTCATGTGCTTGTTAATAGTTTTGATTTCTTTATCTGAGAACTGCCTATCCATTTCCCTTGCCCATTTATCAATTGGAGAATGGCTTGATTTTTTGTACAATTGATTTAGCTCATTATAAATATGAGTAATTAAACCTTTGTCAGAGGTTTCTATGAAGATTTTTTCCCAATTTGTTGTTTCCCTTCTGATTTTAGTTATATTGGTTTTGTTTGTACAAAAGCTTTTTAGTTTGATGTAGTCAAAATTATTTATTTTACATTTTGTGATTCTTTCTATATCTTGCTTGGTTTTAAAGCCTTTCCCCTCCCAAAGGTCTGACATGTATACTATTCTGTGTTTACCCAATTTACTTATGGTTTCCTTCTTTATGTTTAAGTCACTCACCCATTTTGAATTTATCTTGGTGTAGGGTGTGAGGTGTTGATCTATTCCTAGTCTCTCCCACACTGTCTTCCAATTTTCCCAGCAGTTTTTATCGAATAGTGGATTTTTGTCCCAAAAGCTGGGATCTTTGGGTTTATCGTATACTGTCTTGCTGAGGTCGTTTTCCCCCAGTCTATTCCACTGATCTTCCTTTCTGTTTCTTAGCCAGTACCAAATTGTTTTGATGACTGCTGCTTTGTAATATAGTTTGAGGTCTGGGACTGCAAGGCCCCCATCATATGTGTTTTTTTTCATTATTTCCCTGGATATCCTTGATCTTTTGTTCTTCCAAATGAACTTTGTTATGGTTTTTTCTAAATCAGTGAAGAAGTATTTTGGTAGTTCAATGGGTATGGCACTAAATAGATAAATAAGTTTGGGTAGGATGGTCATTTTTATTATATTGGCTCGTCCTATCCATGAGCAGTTAATGTTTTTCCAATTGTTCAAGTCTAGTTTTAGTTGTGTGGCGAGTGTTTTGTAGTTGTGTTCATATAGTTCCTGTGTTTGTCTTGGGAGATAGATTCCTAGGTATTTTATTTTGTCTAAGGTGATTTTGAATGGGATTTCTCTTTCTAGTTCTTGCTGCTGAGCTGTGTTGGAGATATATAGAAAAGCTGATGATTTATGTGGGTTTATTTTGTATCCTGCAACTTTGCTAAAGTTGTTGATTATTTCAATTAGCTTTTTGGTTGAATCTCTAGGATTCTTTAAGTAGACCATCATGTCATCCGCAAAGAGTGATAACTTGGTCTCCTCCTTGCCTATTCTGATGCCTTCAATTTCTTTATCTTCTCTAATTGCTACTGCTAGTGTTTCTAGTACAATGTCAAATAGTAGAGGTGATAATGGGCATCCTTGTTTCACTCCTGATCTTATTGGGAATGCATCTAGTTTATCCCCATTGCAGATGATATTAGCTGTTGGTTTTAGATATATACTGTTTATTATTTTTAGGAATGACCCTTCTATTCCTATGCTTTCTAGTGTTTTTAATAGGAATGGGTGTTGTATTTTATCAAAGGCTTTTTCTGCATCTATTGAAATAATCATGTGGTTCTTGCTAGTTTGCTTGTTGATGTGGTCAATTATGTGGATGGTTTTCCTAATGTTGAACCAGCCCTGCATCCCTGGTATGAATCCTACTTGATCATGGTGAATGATCCTTCTGATCACTTGCTGGAGTCTTTTTGCTAGTATCCTATTTAAAATTTTTGCATCTATATTCATTAGGGAGATTGGTCTATAGTTTTCTTTCTCTGTTTTTGACCTGCCTGGTTTTGGAATCAGTACCATGTTTGTGTCGTAAAAGGAGTTTGGTAGAACTCCCTCTTTGCTTATTATGTCAAATAGTTTGTATAGTATTGGGGTTAACTGTTCTCTGAATGTTTGATAGAATTCACAGGTGAATCCATCAGGCCCTGGGGATTTTTTCTTAGGAAGTTCTTTGATGGCTTGATGGATTTCAATTTCTGATATGGGATTATTTAAGAATTCTATTTCCTCTTCTGTTAGTCTAGGCAGTTTGTATTTTTGTATATATTCATCCATTTCTCCTAAATTGGTGTATTTGTTGCCATATAATTGGGCAAAGTAATTTCTAATGATTGCCTTAATTTCCTCCTCATTGGAGGTGCTGTCCCCCTTTTCATCTTTAATGCTGTGAATTTGCTTTTCTTCCTTCCTTTTTTTAATTAGATTGACCAGTACTTTGTCTATTTTGTTTGTTTTTTCAAAGTACCAGCTTCTTGTCTTATTTATTAAATCAATAGTTCTATCACTTTCGATTTTATTAATTTCTCCCTTAATTTTTAGGATTTCTAATTTGGTTTTCTGCTGGGGGTTTTTAATTTGATCGCTTTCGAGTTTTTTCAATTGCATTTCCAATTGATTGATCTCTGCTCTCCCTTGTTTGTTAATATGAGCTTTCAGGGATATGAATTTGCCTCTGATTACCGCTTTGGCTGCATCCCAAAAGGTTTGAAAGGATGTTTCGCCATTGTCATTTTCCTTGATGAAATTATTAATTGTTTCTATGATTTCTTCTTTAGCTAAACGGTTTTGGAGTATCATATTGTTTAATTTCCAATTGGTTTTAGATTTGGTTTTCCATGTACCATTACTAATCATTATTTTTATTGCCTTGTGATCTGAGAAGGCTGCATTCATTATTTCTGCTTTTTTGCATTTGTGTGCTATGTTTCTGTGACCTAATGTATGGTCAATTTTTGTGAATGTGCCATGTGGTGCTGAGAAGAAGGTGTATTCCTTTTTATCCCTATTTATTTTTCTCCATATGTCTATTAATTCTAATTTTTCTAAGATTTCATTCACTTCTTTTACCTCTTTCTTATTTATTTTTTGATTTGATTTATCTAAATTTGATAATGGTTGGTTTAAGTCTCCCACTAGTATGGTTTTATTGTCTATTTCTTCCTTCAATTCTCCTAGTTTCTCCATTAGAAATTTGGGTGCTATATTATTTGGTGCATACATGTTGATTAATGATATTTCCTCATTGTCTAGAGTCCCTTTTAACAAAATATAATTACCTTCCCTATCCCTTTTGATCAGGTCTATTTTTGCATTGGCTTTATCAGATATCATGATTACCACTCCTGCCTTCTTTCTATCAGTTGAGGCCCAGAAGGTCTTACTCCATCCTTTAATTCTGACCTTGTGGGTGTCAACCCGCCTCATGTGTGTTTCTTGAAGACAACATATGGTAGGGTTTTGGATTCTAATCCATTCAGCTATTCGTCTACGTTTTATGGGTGAGTTCATCCCATTCACGTTCAAAGTTATGATTGTCATTTGTGGACTCCCTGGCATTTTGATTGCCTTCCCTAATTCTAACCTTTTCTTCTTCGGCTCTACCTTTTAGTCCAGTGATTTACTTTGAATCAGTCCCCCTTGTCCCCTCCCTTGATGTTTCCCTTTTTAGTCCCTCCCTTTTTGTTCCCTCCCCCTCCCCCCTCTCTTTCCCTCCCTTTTTGTTCTCCCTCTCCCCCTCCCCCCCTTGGTTTTCCCTTCTCCTTACCCTTGTTGGGTAAGATAGAATTCAAGATCCCAATGGATCTGGATGTTTTTCCCTCTCAGAGTTGATTTCCCTGAGATTGAGGTTTAAGTAAACCCCCCCCCCCCCTCTCTTCCTCTCCTTCTTATAGGTGTTTTCTTCCCCTCCCCTTCCCCTGTGAATCTTTGTGTGAGAACCATTATTCTATTTGGTCTTTCTTTACCCCCTATTTATATATTACATTTTCCCCACATATTAGTATACATAGGTTGATATAAATGTAGTCCTTATAGAAGAGAGTTTGAGTAAAAGAAGATAACATTTTTCCCCTTTCCTTAATATTTACCTTTTCAGGTATTCCTTGCTCTTTGATTTTCGGTATCAAACTTTCCACAGAGCTCTGGTCTTTTCTTTGCAAAAAGTTGGAAGTCTTCTATTTTGTTGAATGCCCATACTTTCCCTTGGAAGTATATAGTCAGTTTTGCTGGGTAGCTGATTCTTGGTTGGAGACCCAGCTCTCTTGCCTTTCTGAAGATCATGTTCCATGCCTTACGATCATTCAGCGTAGAACTTGCAAGGTCTTGTGTGACCCTGATTGGCATTCCTTTATATCTAAATTGTCTTTTTCTGGCTTCCTGTAGGATTTTTTCTTTTGTTTGATAGCTTTGGAATTTGGCAATTACATTCCTGGGAGTTGTCTTTTGGGGGTTTAGTGTAGAAGGTGTTCTGTGAGCTCTGTCAGTGGCTGTATTGCCCCCTTGTTCTAGAATCTCTGGGCAATTTTCTTTGATTATATCTTGTATCACCATGTCCAGTTTGGTGTTTATTTCTGTCTTTTCTGGGAGTCCAATTATTCTTAAATTTTCTCTTCTCCCCCTGTTTTCCAGATCTATCACCTTGTCGGTGAGATATTTTATGTTCTCTTCTAATTTCTTGGTGTTTTGGCTTTGCTTTATTAGTTCTTGCTTTAAAGCCTGGTTTTCTTTTACAGTTTGGTCAAACTGGTTTTGTAGATGCGTGAATTTCTTTTGCATCATTTCCCACTTTTCCTCCCAGAGGGCTTCCATCTTTTTGGTCCTTTCTGATTCAAATTCTTCATGGGTTTGTGGAGAGTTTCTATTTCCTTTGGAAGATTTTGGAGAATTTTCTTGTATATCTTCTTCTATCTGCTCTGTATTTTGTATTTTGGCTCCATAGAATGTGTCCAGAGTCGCCCCTTTCTTCTTATTTTTCTTGGTATTTTGGGGCTTCTGTGCTTCTGTGGAGTTTGTCATCTCTGAACGTGGAGGATTGGCTTTTCTTGTCTTTGTCTGGTGATCAGAGGCTTTAGTCCTGGGCAGATGTTGGTTCTATGAGCGTTCCCTGGGTTAAACTGAATATGCCTCACTGGAACTGGAATGGAAGGGTCGGACCACGAGGCCACACTCTCCCCCTGGCTCGATTTCCGGAAGTTGCCTTCAGAATCCCTGGCCGTGAGGCTGTTTCGTCGGCCTGCGGGGGGATGGGCTGCTGCTTCCCCAAGCTCCGAGAGCACAGACTTTCACTGAGACTTGGATAGCAGGATCCAGCCCGTGAGGCTGTCTTGCCCGCCCTGAGGGTTGCTGTTGTTTTGACCAGCTCTCTGCAGCGGAGGCCCCAGGCAGTAAGTTTCACCCGGACTGGGACTTGGGTAGAAGACCCTGAGGGTTGTTGTTCCTCAGACCCTGCTCTCTGAGCCCGGCGCGGCTGCTGCTTCCGGGAGCTTTGGACTCTGCGCTCCTACCCCTGAGGTCCGAGGGATCTCGGGTTCTGGCTTTTAAGGGGAGCCGTACCTTTTGAACCGGGTCCAGGTCCAGGAGGAGGGTTCCCAGGGTCTGTGCTGTTGATCGTTTTGAATTTCGGCGCCTTAGGAGCTTCTAGTTTGAGATCGGTCGGGAAGGGTTTTCCGGAGATCTGAACTTCAGCTTTCTCTAAGCTGCCATCTTAACCGGAAGTCGAACCCCCCTTTTTTTTAAAGAGACTCAATAAGTTAAAATGATACATATCCCTATAAGAAAAAAGGTCATTGGTAACTCTTAAAAAATGTTATTATCGACAGGAAGTCCTAGGTTCAAATTTGGCCTCAGCCACTTCCTAGCTATGTGACCCTGGACAAGTCACTTGACCCCCATTGCCTAGCCCTTATCATTCTTCTGCTTTGGAGCCAACACACAGTATTGACTCCAAGACGGAAGGTAAGGTTTTTTTATTTTTTAAATGTTATTATCACCTGGGCAGCTAGAAGAATTACACTCAGAGGGAACAGTGTCAAACTGTATAGGATGAAATGCCAAGACACAAATATGTATATAGATATATTTATGCATAAATACATATATATACATATATATATATACATACACACAACTAGAGCCAAAAAAAAAGAGGTTACTACTAAAAGAAATGGGAAAAGAAACAAAAAGGGATAAGTTTATATGCCACAAAGAAGCTCATGGCGGGAGTGGGGAGAACATCAATACACTGGAAGGGTAAAGAGGTTGGAGGTAGGAAATACTCAACTCTTATGTGCATTGAAATTGACTCAAAGAGGGAAGAACAATCAAATACATTGCGGCAGAGAACTGATTTGTGCCCTATAGGGAAGTAGAAGGGTAACAAATGGACTGGTGCGGAGGGAAGCAGTACAAGGGAGGGACAGGGTGGGGGGGGTAGTATATAAAAAGACTGTAAAGAAAACAAGAGAAAAATAAGAAGGGAGAGGGGGTAGAAAGGAAAGTCTACAGGAAGGGTGGGATTAGGGGATGGAAGGAAAAAATATGATTCTTGTAACCAAGAAATAATGTTATAAATTGACTAAATTAATTTAAATGAAAAAAAAAAAGAATTGCAATGGTTTTGATATGTGCTTTGAGAGTATGGAGTCAAGAATGACGCAAAGTTACAAAGCTAATACAAAGCTAGTTTACAACACTGGATGATGGTGCCCTCAACATTAACAGAGAAATTAGAAAGAGGTGTGGGTTTTTTAGGGAAAGATGATGAATTTTGTTTGGATCATATTGTGTTTGAGATACTTTACACTCCCAGCTTCAAAGGTCTAATAGGGAATTGATGATATTGGACTGCAGCACAAATGACTGGGAACATATTTCTGAGAGACATCTGTATAGAGATGAAAAAACTATGGGATCTGATGAGATCACCAAAAGGAATATAGGCAGAGGACCCAGGTCAGTGGCCTGGGGGAACATCTAGAATTAAAGAGGCATGATATACATATGATGAGCCAGCAAAGGAGACTGAGTACTTAGACTGGAAAGCAAGCAGCAATCATTTATTAAACATTTATTATGTAGGAGCAGAATCAGGAGAATAATTTCATAAAGACATAGAAAGGTTCTAGAAGGTGGTCAGCAGAATAGATAGATTAGGATGAGAAAAAAAATTGAATTTGACAATTAAGAGATCTATGGTGACATTAGAGAGAGCTGTACCAAATCAAATGATGAGGTTAGAAGCAGAAATGCAAAACAAAAAGATTCCTAGAAACCTATAGTTAAGACAACTTTCCCTCTCTCTCTGGCATTTCCCACCTTCCCCTAGCTCGAGTTAAATCTATTCCACTTTTGGAAAGCTCAAATGATTTTTTTAAAACTTATCTTACATCTTAGAATCAATGCTGTGTATTGGTTCCAAGGCAGAAGAGTGTTAAGGGGAAGGCAATGGGGGTTAAATGACTTGCCCAGGGTCACACAGCTGGGAAGTGTCTGAGGCTAGATTTGGAAAGCTCAAATTATAAGGAATTTTTTCCAGATAGCAGTCAGGTCTAACGATGTCACTGCAACTTTTACCCATTGCTTCTGGTTCTGCCTTCTAATTCTCCAGGTCTTCTCTTTCCCAGGCTAAGTATTTCCTGTCTTTTTAGCTACTCCTTCTAACATCATGAACTTAGAAGACAGCACAGTTATGGCATGCTTGTCAAACTTGTAGGTGACATGCAGCTGAGATCCCAGGGGAAAGTCGGAGTCTATATCTTAGACCAAAATAAGGGGCCAGATGTAATAAGATGAAATTTCTACATAGACTGAAAAAATGAGCCTAATCAATGATGTAGGAAGTTTGTATGAGAAAGTAGCTGGGAGTTTTAGTGGATTAAAAACAGTCACCAATGGGATAGGGTAATCAAAAAAGTCAACACAATTTTATACTACATTGAAAGGAATAATACCCAGAAAAAAAGGAGGTGATAGTCCTCTTTCCTAGTCAGAACACAGTCTGGATTATTGTATTTATTTTTAGGTACTTTGTGTTATGAAGGAGTGGTTATAAGCCGGAGGATGTCCAATTCTACAAGCCTTTTTTACTATGTACCTAGAACTATGACTGCTCCTGGAGAAACAAATACAAACACACTACCTATCTTACAGGGTAATTGTAAGGATCAAATGATATTACACTATATGAATTAGGAGAGACTTCAAAGACCATCTTAATATAATACATAGATGTGTTGCTGTATGTTCAACAACCAGCTCTCTCACTGGGAGAAATGTATCTAGGATACATCTTCAAATTTAACCTGAATCGTTAACATTTTCTCTGTTGGGTGGTGGTCAAATACATGCTACCTCCAGTCTCTCCCTCAGTATGTCTTGCTGCTCAGCTAGGGATGGCTTGGTTTTTGTGATTTACTTGTGTCTCTTGTTATGGCTGCTAGATTGCTCTCGTCTTTGTAGGATCTTCATGCTGACTAACTAAGGCTTTGTTCTGGGCTCTCTTTACCTTTCTGCCTATTAAAGTATCCCCTTGGTAATTTGATTGCTATAGCATTAAAATTTTAAATGAACTTTTACAGTATTGTCATTTTTATCATATTGATATGACCTAGCCATAAGCTCTGCTATTTATATTTTTTCCTTTAAGAAGCAACTTGTATTTGACATACAAGTCTTTTATGTGCTTTTTTAGGTCAATCTTCAGATATTTTATACATTTTGCATTTATTTGGAATGAGATACTCCTATTAGTTTTTTGTTTTGTTATTATATAAAATGCTATTGATTTTTGAGATTTATTTTGTAGCTGGCCACTTTGCTTAAGCTAATTGTGTTAATTAGTATCTTTGCTGTTTCTTTTTCCAAGTAAATCAGCAAATCAGCAAAAGGGAATAGTTTTACCTCTTTATCTTTGTCTTTAGTTTCTTTCTCTTGTCTTATTGCTATGGTTAACACTTCCAGAACTATATCAAATAATAGTGGGAAGAGGGAGCATCCTTGTTTTATGACCATTTTTTATTGGAAAGGATAATAGTGTATCCCCATTGCATATAATGCTTATATTGAGAGATTTTTTTATATTGAAAAAAAGTCCCTCTATACCTATACTTTGTAGTTTTTAGCATAAATGTAATTTGCCAAAGGTTTTTTTCTGCATCTGTTGAGATTATCTGGTTTTGGATATTTTGGTTTTTAATATTATGTTGATTGCTTTCCTAATGTTGAACCGTTGTTGCATGCTTGGTAAAATCTTCCTTGGTCCTAATGAATGTTGTTTTAGATAATTCCCTGAAATTTATTTGATGGGATTTTATTTAAAATGAGTTGAGTTCATTAATGATAGTAACCTAGTTTTCTCTTTGTTTTAGCTTTACCTGCCTTAGATATTAGGACTGTATTTGACTCAAAAAAAAAAAGATTGTGGCAGGGTGTTTCCTTTCTCAAATTTTGGGAATAACTTGAGAAGTATGGGATCTAACTGTTCTCTAAAAATTTGGCCAGTTTCCTGTCAATCCATGGAGACCAGAAGTTTTTTTCCTTTATAGCTAGACATAGTCTCTTTTCTGAGACTGGGCTAAGGTCTCTATCTGGTCTTAATAATAATTTAAGTATTTTACATTTTTAAAGATATTCCTCAATTTCTTTTGTATCTTTAGCTTTATTAGCATGCACTTGTACACAATGTTCTTTTGCTGTGCAAAAAAATTGCCAATTTGATTTTCTGCTCTTTTTAATCAGATAAACTAAAAGAACTGTTTCCAATTTACCCATTTCCGCTCCAATTTTAAATCTCCTTTTATTTACTTTGTAATTTTTTTTTGCTGGCTTTCTAATTTTTTAAATGCATATTCAGTGAATTGATCCTTTCAATTTTGTTAACCTATGTTTGTAAGGATATATTTTTTCACTGAGGATTGTTTTAGCTACATACCAGAAATTTTGACATTTAGTTTCATCATTATAGTTTTCCTTTACATAATTATTGTTTTTGTGATTTGTTCTTTGACCCAATCATTATTTCAGATTTCACTGTTTCCATTTGAGTCTGTATCTTTCTTTTGTGGTCCCTGAAAAAATTTCTATTCTTACTGTATCATGGCCTATTTTACCATGTCAGCCTCTTCCCTCCACTAAACTTCCACCTTCTCTCCTTGTGTAAATTTAGAAGGAAGTTTCCCACTTTCACTCTTGCTATTACTGTCTTTGGCTGCTACATCTATTCACCCTTCTTGCAGATCTTATTTTGAACACTCAAGAAGCAAATAATCTCTTCAGTTCTGGTTTTCTTCCTAAAAATATTTACAAATGCTTCTTTATTACATTTATTCTGAAATGGTTATAAATGCTAATAAAATGTGTGTATAAATAATTAACACAGCAACACCAACTACAAACTTTTACTGCACTCAGGAGAGCTCATGAGCCATCAACGCATTCAGCTGTAACTTCTCCCCACCCCAGTTTAAAACCTTCTTCAATGCTATGTATTGGTTGACTGGCAAGGGCTAGGCAATAATGGTGAAGTGACTTGCCCTGTGACACAGTTAGGAAGTATCTGAGACCAGATCTGAACACAGGACAGCCTGTCTCTAGACATGGAAAAAAATATCAAGACAGATGGGTTGTTTACCCAATTCGTTTGTTCATTAATGGGACAAAGATCTAACATTTAGAGTACCAACAGTTGAGTGAATGCTGATTGCTAGCAATATCTCCCTCCTTTTGCACCATTCTCACTATAAAAGTACAATGGGGTATAACTGAGGATCATTTTGTATCTTTTGGTTCATGAGATGTCATGGGTCATGACTTTGGCATTTTGGTAATAAGCCTCAAAAAGTAGGTGGTTGCCAAGACTACTCTACATCATTTCCAACATGGTAGAACCTACCAGAGTTTATGCTCTTTTGGAATAATCTACAAGGACCTAGGGTCAGAACCTTAAGGGGCATCAGAGTAAGTTCTCTAATTAAGCACCTACTAGGTGTTTAAATGTTTGGCTTGGTCTTTTCCCAATGCGTGGGTCAAAATTATAATGCAAACCATTACAGGAAAATAGAAAGTACTTAGTAAATATTTAATAGCCAAAAAAATACTTCTGATTTAAAGGCAACTAAAACAGGATAAATGCTTTTTGAAAAGATCTTAGAAGTTCCCTTGTATAGCCCCTTTATTTTACAGAATATAGAATATAAGACCCAAAGTGAAAAGATTTGCTTATGACCCATTAGTTTAAGTATCCAAACTGAATAGTATTATAAACTTAAAAGACTAATCAAACACATTTCATGTCTTACCTACATGCTTACTGTATAAAACACATGTAAGTAAACATATAAAACTTGCTTTCTGCAATTTCATCTCATATTTATTTTTAAGTATATACTTGTCTGTTCTTAAGCTGAGGGAAAAAAAATCCTCTTAAGGAAAACATGGTTTCATTAAAATCTTCATTCTCACTTCCTAGAGCACACAGATGAATTCAAACTGATCTGGAGAATAAATGAACAAAAGCTTCAGCCATATAATACGAAGTGATAATATAAAATACGTTCAGATTTATTCTGTAAAGGGTAAAATTATGGCTGGACTGAATATGAGTATGGTTGCCAATATTAATTACTCAAGTCAAAATGACTTTTACGGTAGTTTATTTACAAATAGAGTGAAATAAGGAAAATAAGGAGAGATACTCTGGCCTGGTCCAAACCAGGCAGGGCTTCAGAGGCCCCAGCAAACAGGGGACCCAGAGGTAAATTAAACAAAGATTCTAGCCACAAGGCCTTCCCCAAGATGAGGGGCCTCTCCAGAGGTTAGTCTTTCCAGAAAAACTAGGAAAGGGAATCGGCCTTTTCACTCACACAAGTGGCAGTCCAAAGGGTCCGAGGTCTCAAGCCTGAACTCCTCCAAGATCAAGTTCCAAGGGGCAAAATCTCACAGGAAGTTACCACCATTTTTAAAGACGATTCTTTGCATTACTTCCTGTGCCTTCCCTTTACATTTTTTATGGGGATCAATGGCAGCTTTAACTTTGCTTCAGACTGCCCAGGGGACAGTCAGCGTTTTTGATTTGTCACTCACTAGCACACGTGGGGTAATAGCCCTTCCCCCCTACTTAAGGATTAAGTGGGGGTATATACATTCCTGGTGGCTAAAATCTAAATAAATAGGGGAGAGTTAATCCCATCTTCACAATTTCCATTGGGAATTGAAAAATTGGTTTTCCAATCTACTTTTGATTATTGTATACATGTGATTGTTAGGGAGGATATGCTCCTTGTCCATGGTTTATAGAAAAAAAACCACCTTACCTAAGCAGAATAAGCTAAACCTTTTTAAATCAGAGTAAATGTAACATGTTTATAGAGTTGATTCCTTATATTGACTTTTTTCAAAAATCTATTTCAATAAATTGCTCATTACTACAAACTACTTTATATTATTACTTATTAAGATAGGTCATACCAATCTTCATGTACTAGAACTTTTGCCAAAACAGAACTATAAATTCAGGTATAAATCTCTTACAAGATAAAAGTATAACCTTCACTAGTCTCCTTTGTATATATTAGAGGATTTGACTCCTGGTTTATAAATTGCCCAAGAGAGCACAAGGGTCCACAACTGTAACAACTTTTTGGCAACTCAAAAGATGTTTTACTTAGGCAGACTACAGTTCTGATGTGGGGTAAGTAAGCCACATCCACAAAATGACCTTAAATAACCTGATTTTCAATTTGAATAACTGAAATACCTACTGCAATCTGTTTTGCACTACAATTGCTAGAACTTTTAAGATGAAGTTTCCTATCCTATTATAATTAATCTCAATCCAAACTACAGGATTTATCGTTAGTCATTTTACTTTCAAATGTCCTAGCCATCTTTCTTTCTTGCTGTTAGTACTACCTATCACTTTCTAGTTACTCCAAAAGACAAGTGACAAGTATTACTGACTTCCCACTGCATTTATAGTACCATAGATTACTAAATATTCCCTTCAGCATAATACAGCTTCTGGAACAATAAATTATAAATTTACTCATCTAAATTTATTCATTTTTGAAGCTCTGATAGAAGTTCTTAACTTGAGGTCTGTATGCTTGTTTAAAAAAATCATTTGAGCACATATCTTCATTAGTATAGTGGTAAGTATTCCTGCCTATCACACAGATGACTGGGGCTTAATTCCCCAATGGGGAGGCCATTGATTACCTTCTGTAAATTAAATTTTTAAAAATTAAAATACAGCATCAAAAAAAACCTTTCAATTGTTCAACCTATTTGGCTTCTTATATATTGTATTTGAAAACATTGATCCAAGGAGTCCATAGGTTTCACTGGATTGCTAAAGGTATCTATGACACAAAAAAACTGTTAAAACCCCTTGCTCTAATAGAGGTTAATAAAAATAGCATTCTGTGTTTTGCAAACTGGCAATCATTAATAGTTCAACAAGTCCTAACTTTGGGAGAAACATTATTTAAGCAGTTTGGGGGGAATTAACAATATATTCCTCTTACCGAACTGTAAAAAGTTACTTAGTATGATTTCCTTGAATCTCCAGTAACCTTAAGTTCCTTAAGCAAAAGCATATGTAATCTCAAGAAAAGGGATGTTTAATTGGGTTAGTCACAAAACTATTTATTTGGAGAAATGATCCCACAGTAGCAAGAAGTTTCTCAGCTTTAAAGTGGAAAATAAAAACAGTAAAGTTGTTTGCAACTATAAGTGAATACAAAATAGAAACTTTGTTTTGCATTCAGTCATTTTTATTTAAATATATGGTACTGCAGTAAAAGTGTAGAAATAACCAGAAGCAATGCAAATTGTCAGTGATCAAAAAATGATGTAAAATGTAGGAGGCAGCATTATTCATTGTATACTTTCCAATTTCAACAATATATACCTTTTGTTTAAAAGAATTACTGACTTAAAAATTTCATCCATCCATCCATCCATCCATCCATCCATCCATCCATCCATCCATGTCAAAATGACAGCAACAAATTCCAGCTATGGTCATTTGATCAGATTTTAAAAAAAGTTTTAAGACAGAAAGTCAAAAGATTGGTTCCATCAAAATTGACAGAACATGGCTAATTTCAGCATAAATTAGAAACAAATGCATTTTCTTATGCCCCATTTTACGTATGCAAAACATATTGGGCTACTATTGAAACTAGAAACTAAAGGCTGTGTTGATTCTAAATGATAGTTTTCTTTTACTTCTTTAAATAAATCAATGTTTTAAGGTAAATGGTCTCAAAGATATTTGAATATATGCATATACAAACACATGTATATACATGTTTTTCAAGGAATACTTCAGAGATGGATGAGTTTTAAAGATGTTTTGAAATAATGATTTTCTAGAATGTTACTCCCATTTATAGGACGACGACATGTTAGGAATAGCTGCTTCCTAATATATATATGCATAAGCTTGAGATAGAAATATGGTCAATAGAATGAGACACCACAATGAAGGCTTCATGAATAATTTATTCCATTTGAAGTTTTTTTTCTTTTTCTTTTTTTTTTAAAAAGTATAAACCTTTTTTCATTTCCTCAATCACAATTTGTACAACTCAGTGTTTATGGCATTCGGCAGCAATAGTGTTTGTTCCTTATTCTCTTTTTTATCATGTTAAAAAAAACACAATTGGACCATATTAAATGTCATTGCTAAATAAGAACTTAAAAACTCCCCTTATTAAAGTGACCTGGCCGTTTTAAGAGGGTTTATGATGCTGCTGACATGTCCAGTAATGATGTCACAATCCAATTTAAACCCATAACTTTAAGGTCCGCAAATCCAGTTTACCTTGAAATCTAAAGCTATTTTAAAACTTCATGAAAAAGTCAACATGAGGAGTATTCTTAGGTCCCAAATCCAGTTTTGCTAGTTAATACTCCACTGAAAGAGAAAACACATAAATAAAAAATCTGAACCACAGTTCTGGGCCCACCAAAAAAACAAAACAAAACAAACAAACAAAAAAACCCCAAAAGGCAAATCCAGCTGATATATTTTGTCTTGTCAAACAAAAGTAAGCCAAGAACATTTTTACTTAATTTAGACAAACTAAAGTCTTTAGAGAAAACCCAGACCAATGCATTACTTTTGTGTAACATTAAATGTATTAGACTGATATGCGATGCCATAGGTGGTTGTGTAGCAAATTATATGATGCAACAGCATTTAAAAACTTCCTTTTAATCTATTCAATTTGAACATTTTAAATAATGCGACATAGTATTTTGATATTACAGTATTAACATAGTGCTTGATTAAAGATCTGCAAATCTTTGTAGTAACACATTAAGTTAAAAAATTACCTCAGAAGGTAAATATGAAGACGAAAGGAGAATATTTTAATACAGTAATCTGTGCCATACTGACAATTGAGTACGAATACAGCTGAGGATATTTGACTAAGTAGTAAGAGCTTAATTTTAGTGGTTTCAGAAAAGTTTAGAAAGATTTAAAAATTACAGCTACTTTAAAATTTAAGGATTACACATAAGTACACTTGGTGGCCATCTGGCCAAACAATAAGGTGTACAGAAATTTATTCATACAGTGTTAATTCACAGTCCTGATAACTGAATGGCTTGCATAAGAAAAGTATGGCTAGATGTTTCTGACTGGCTGGAAGCAGACATCATGTAACTATCACTTCAAATCCCCAAATACTGAACTTTCACCCTGCTTCCTAATGGACAACTGCACAGAACACAGATATGAGCACTGTAATGAACAAGGATTCAAGTTGTTGATGATCCATTGGTACAAACTGTAATATTTAGCTTGCACATTAAAAAACTGCTCTTACCCATCTGTGACAGTTTTATAGATAAGTCAGTATAATAAATTAGTCATTACCACCCTAGGGGTAGAATGTTAATCACTATTGAGAAAACTGATTCAACAGGTAAGAAATATTTTATTTAAAAGCCAAATAGGTTAACTTTAGCATGCTTCTTGCCGCTGCTGGTATGAATGTGTCCATTGCCTGCAATGGATATCATGTCAAGCAGATCCATCATCCTGCATAAAAGTCTTAAAATTTTTTTTTTTCTGAAGTGGGTCTCCTGACCTTCTCTAATGGCTATTAATTTGCAATTTGACTTTCAGTTGACATGTGGGGGGAAGGGGAGCACAATGGAAGGAGAGAGGTGAAGAGAAGGAATCCTATCAGCAAATCCTATGTTTGGGGAATATTTAGCCCACATAAATTGAACTGTATATTATGCTCCTGGATGTCATTATCTAGGAAGCTGGTTCCTTCTTATGGCTACAAATAGAAAAATCACTGACAAGAGTTTAAAATTTTACTTCTACCTGGTTTCAAACTGGAGGCGTGTTCACTTCAGGCTAACAAATTTCAACAACGGAAATTAAGAGACAATTCATTGCTGAATTAAAAATATAAAAAGGGGTACTTTTAGAAATTCCAAATTAGCCTCTTTTCCCTCATATCCCAGCCAAGTTTTTAAAAAGCTATAGAACAAAACATGCCAACTGACTGTATTGTGTTAGCATAATTTAAAAATTAATGCAGAGATGTGATCTTTACACTTCAATATCAAAATAAGTTGACCATCTGGATTGCACTATTATTTTGAAGAAATGACTGAAAACCTTTGTCATCAATGGAACATTTTCTTTGTACAAAAACAAGAGTTGCTAATATTTTTATATACACAATTCAAAGAAGTTAGGTTGTTCATATGAAAGTGATAATTCAGATAGTTATTTTGTATTTATGAAACAGGAGTTTCAGGAACAAAAAAAAAATAACAACAACAAAAACCAAATTGGAGTTTTGTAAATACAAGTGATTTTGTCCTTGTAGAGGATTAGTGAGTGCACTTAACAGGAGTTTTACCAGACTGCTTCTGAGAAATAGGTAGACTAGGCGGCATTTTACGGAATCAAGTCAGTCCTACCTCCGAATAGGAGGCTAATGGGCTCTCATGTGAACAGCACTGTTGAAGGGATTTTTCAAGGGAGTAGAAGCTGCATAACTGCAGCCATCATCTTGGCATGTGCAAAAAGGAAGGGGGTGGGGGTGTTGGGGTTGTGATGAAGGAAGGGGGGTGATTAAAGTCCCTCAAATTCAAGTCCCTTCTTTAGGGAGGTGAGAACCTCCTTGGCATGCACCTTATCTGAGCTGTGTGATGATTAAGTATGGACTCTAGTGTTTGGGACTGCCACCTCCAAACCAAGGAAATTAAATAAATAAGAAAGGCAAAGGGTTTAAGAAGTTTAGAAAATGGTTATTTCACTAGTGGAATAGAGTCTGAATACCAGAATTCACTGAGAATCTATTTACACCACAGTTTGCTTGCACACACACACCCCCGCCCCCATTCACACACCCACACACCCACGCATACTTGATCTCTTAAAAAAAAAATCAAGAGTGACTGCTTTTAAAAACATTTGTAAAATGGCTAGAGCTGGGCTAAATTTCAACCTTCTAGTAAGACCCTATAGAGATGTCATAGAACTTAGCATGTCTAGATCTTGGCATTGAAACAGAATCTTTTCAGTATGATGTTAAACATTACAAAATAACATCAGGATAACAGTATCTAGCAAATATTTCATAAACACTAAATTTCTATTAATGGAAAAGGTCTGAAATAGTAGTCATAGCCCTGAACCATAGTACAAAATGTAACTGAAGAATTAATTATATTCTCACTACAAGTTAAACCACCTAACAATATCACTTGTATATTGCCATCATGTTACTCTGTAAAGGTGTGATATATAAAATGCTGTAAGACCCGGTACCTTTTCAATTTATAAACACAGTGAACTTCATTACTGTACATGTACTCTGCAACTACAGCTTAGCTGTAAATCCTCCACACACAATGGCATGGACATTAACCCCCCTCTATCCCCATTAAACTGTACATCAAGACAATACAAATTTACTGTCCCACCCACCCCCTTACAAAAAAATAATACTCTAAAAGCAACCCTACTGCAA
Organism: Monodelphis domestica; assembly: GCF_027887165.1. Classification (NCBI taxonomy): domain Eukaryota; kingdom Metazoa; phylum Chordata; class Mammalia; order Didelphimorphia; family Didelphidae; genus Monodelphis; species Monodelphis domestica. The sequence continues at coordinate 178,743,641 of NC_077228.1, forward strand.
CTTTTAATTAAGACGATTACATATATTTTAGACCAATTGCTTTAAAGCAAGAAGGCAGTATAAACCTTCTAGGAAAATTTTTATAAAAGAGGTTAAGAAATATAAGACAATTTATACATTTAAAAACTTACAATAAATAAGATGCAGGCATTTTTGAATACTAGGTACTATAATCCAATACAAGAACATCTTGATGTTCTGAAGCCATATGCTGAACTCATTGTTCCTCGTGTCTCTTCTCCATGCTTTTAATATTCATTTAACATGACTGGGCACTATGGCTCATTACTTTCACAAATACTGTGACTGGAAAAAAAAGGTTAATTTTTGCTACTAAAATGTTATAATACATTTTGTATGATCAATCATCATAATCCTAAAGAGTTCGGTATATGATCAGTGGAAAAACAGCAGGGTTACAGCCCCCTCCCCCCGGGTCAAAACAATATTTGTTGAAGTAAGAAGAATGATACCCCATCACAAATGACTTGCACTGAGAAGATTATAACTTAGTCCTGCAATGAAATAAAATCTCTTTTCCTTGTTCTTTTCTTGCACAGTTCAGAAGATCACAGCATATTCATGATAAAGTTATATAACTGATTCAGCACCACAAAATGAATTGGGAGACATGACCGTCTGTCCTGGGTTGCAGGGTCACAGGTAAGCCAGGAGAGTGCATTGTACTGTTCCAAAACAAACCTGAAAAAAAAAATATGTTTCATAAGTCATTTTATTTACAGTGTAGTATTTAGAAACATTTATGTGCTAAATGCAATTTTTCTAATAAAGTAACTAAAAAAAGCGGGGCATAGGGGAGGGAGGGTGCAGGGAAGTAGAAGTGTTCAAAAGCATATTGAGCCTAGTAGTTAGAAGGGGAAAAAAACAAAGCACTTAATCCACGTCATTCAGAAGTTCCTTTTGGAAAAGGTCTTCTACATGAGCTCCATCCCAAATATTAACTCCCTTAAAAAACAAAAAACTAAATGTATCAAGTCACTAAAGGAAAACCAAATTTCTATCTTAATTGTAAAAGAAGCCAATACCTGAGGACATCTGAAGTCTGATTTGAGTCAAGTGGGTGGGAGTGTTTACTGTGAAGCAGCTCGTCTGATTGCACTGAAGGCACATGGAGGTGCAAAGAGGCCTAGGAAAGAAAATTAAACGAGAATGTTTTCATTCTATACAAATAAGTGGAGTTATCATGAAATATTGAGATGCCATTCTTTTTTTTTTCCCTATCAAGGCACAACCAGTTTAAACAAAGATTTCTGTAATTTTATATTGATCAACTTGCCTAGATTTCAAGATGAACTGTAATTAATCAGTAGGAATCAAATCTCAATCACAACATTTTTAATCGTCTGAGAGATGACCCACTTTTGTTTTCAAGTCAATAATGCCGATATTACATAGCTGTATTTGCTTCTCAGGGCCCTGAACCTGGAAAGGGGTAAGTAAGTAAACCTAAGAAAACTAACACTGAAAGTAAAGCTCTAAATTACCAGATGATTTGGAACCAAGAGTTATAATTGATAATATTAGAAGATTATAGGAAATACGGCTATCCTACCCCCTCAGGTTATAATTCTATGAGTAACATTCATTATAAACAAGTTTCAGGAATTTTGATGGTTGTTGTACTGCTAGAGGTCAAATCCACTGGATCAAGGATTCTTAATCATTTTTTTTGTATGCCATGGGCCCCTTCTGGTGATACCATCTCAGTATATTGTTTTGAAATGCATAAAACAAAATATAAAGGATTACACAAAGGAGACCAATTGTATAGTTTTCATAATATATGTTTAACTCCTTGTACTAGATATGAGAACTAATCAATTAGGATTGGGGCAGGACAAAGGGGAAGGAAATGATTTGGAATGAAAATAAATACTGCCTTGATGGGAGCTATCTAGGTGTATGACATAATCCCCATTAGCATAGTCAATTAATCTTTCAGAAATCCTGAACAAATGAGTCTACTCTCTCATTGACATTTTCACATAGGTATCACCACACAAAGCTTAATAGCAACTATAGGAACTATTTACTTTTTTTTTTTTAAAGTGTACTGCTAAAATAAAACACAAGACCGTTCTTACATCCATTCAAGGACTCATATTGTATCTAAATATTTTTTAAAACTCTTTTAAAAACATTTACTATGGCTGGGCATTTGTCTGTAATCCCTGAAAATAGAAAGGCTGAAGTTGGTGGACTACTTGAGTGCAAAAGTTTAGGATTACAGTGAGCCAAACACTAAAGAGTCTGCTCTAAATCTGGCACCAACATGCTTAGCCCTCAGGACTTAATCTCAAAACATAAAAATGCTTAAAAAAATTTCAACTGCAAGCATGGTTACTCCCACTGAAAGGTGTGCTCCTCATTCCTACAATGTATGTGGTACACTTTTAAATTAATCTGATTCATTAATGCTTTCTCTATCCCTTTATTTAAACTCTGATGTGTAGAGCTATGAATGTTTACAATGAAAATTTAACTTATCAGTCAGTCTGTGTGTGTGTGTGTGTGTGTGTGTGTGTGTGTGTGTGTGAGTGACACACACCCCTTTGACCCCCCCCCCCCCACGTTATCTGTAAAATGCATACAAATAATACCTTAAGAAAGAGGGGACACTGATGTTGTGCTTGAGGACATGCTGACCAAAACCAGTCAGGTAATGGACCCGCTTTGGCAGTTGATACAAAGTAACCAAGGGCCAATGGTTGCTGAAGAATATTTGTTACTTCATCATGAGATTCTGTCGAAAGCAGCCGATCTGTACCTTGACCCTTTAGAATGGATAAAAGGGATAAAACTTAAGAGTTCATCTGAGAATAACAAAGAGTTTTCCACATAAAAACATAATATGATTTATGACATTTGGTGTGGTTTTTTTGGATTCTATTTAGGAAACTGTGTAGTGCATATAATGATCTGAAACTACTTGTCACCATAAATACACCCACCTTTTTAACATATTTTCCTGTTGATGCTTTATAGTTGTGAATTTTAGACTAACACAACCTTTGAGAAACCAAAGTACCAAAAGGCAATGAAAAGCTGTATGGACGGAAAGAAACTATATACTATTCTTGCTCATGATGTATGAGACATTGCACAAAGAACTATGGAAACATTACTGGAAAAGGAGATGGAATTATCATCATGTGGCTAAAATGAGGGATCACTCACACACACACACAACTGCTACTGTGAGAACCATAAAACTTAAGAAGACCTATGCTTCTAGGCATCTTGGGTAGATACTCTGCAGATTCTATGGCAATATAAGCAAGAATCACAAGAGGGTGTAGTTGTATTCATGAGATGACAGATTTATTGATATGTTAAAAGCATTTGGTATGATTATAAAATAAATTATGGCTCAAGGGAGTTGCTTTTAATCTCTGATACAGATTATAACCGGCAAACTTTTTTTTTTTAAAACCCTTATCGTCCATCTTGGAATCAATTCTGTGTATTGGTTCCAAGGGAGAAGAGTGGTAAGGGCTAGGCAATGGATGGGAGGGGTGGGGAGAGGGGCCGGGGGCGAAGAGAGTGTCAAGTGACTTGCCTAGGGTCACACAGCTGGGAAGTGTCTGAGACCAGATTTGAACCTAGGATTTCCCATTTCTAGGCCTGGCTCTCAATCCACTGGGCTACCCAGCTGCCTCCTGGCAGACTTTTTTAGGCCCAATCCTTCAATTATAAAATAATCTCAACAATGGATAATTAAGGGAATTTGAAAGATTACTCCAGGGTATTTGGGTTTTTAAATATTATTTTTTATTTTAAAATATTTTTTCCATGTTTATATGATTCATTTTCTTTCCCACCCCTATTTCCTTCCCCTTCCCAGAGGCAGCAAGCAATTCCACTCACTCCAGGGTATTTGGGAAAGTTTACTGTATAATTAGTACCAAAAGAACGATTGATTTTCCTTTTATAAAATTTGCATTTTAAAAGTACATATCAATTATTTGCAAAAGTTACTTAAGTTGCTTCATCATATATTACTCATTAAACTACTGTTTTCCTTGCCAAAATCTGTAGAGCAGCAACAACTAGGAACTAGACCTATAACAAAGTTGTTGTGGTCCTGGAGACCAGTAAGAGTAATGATAGATTGTAAACAAAGGCTTATAGCTTTTTTATCACTGCTCTGCCAAAAAACAAGAAGTATTTATGAGTATTTATCAAGCATTATAGGATACACTAAATGACATGCAATGAGATATTCATGGTGTAAGAGTAAGTTACAAGCGTCCAATAATTAATGTCACAGCATGGGAGACAAAAGAGATACACATGTATATTCACTATTAGGTGAATGAGTAAAAAATATGTCTGCCATATAGATAATAAACTTAATTTATTACGGAAGTTACCTTGCCAGCGTCACCTCCATGAGGATAATGAGATCCTGGAGAATGTACAGGGGATGTAGTTGGGGATGCAGGAAGGATATTAATGATGTCAGGGTCAAGATCATCTGCTGTGTCTAAGAGATCAAAAATACCTATTCCATCTGCTCCATCTGTATAGGAAAAAAAGGGAGGGAAACAATTTGTAAAATATTTTCCAAATTTCATATTCACGTGCACGTGTGCATATATAGATATACATATCCAACTTCCCCACCTAGCATGTGATTTAAGTATTGGCCTAAATTAAAATCTTGCTTCAGACTTGACTGGACAATATACTTAATCTTTTTTTCTCATCTTCTGCTTTCCCATTTCTGAAAAATGAGGACACTAATAATACCCACTCCACTAGATTCTTATGAGGATCAAATGAGATAATGTTTAAATGCATATGCAAACCTTTAAGCTCTATATAAATGTTTACTATTATTATCATAGTTGTAAAAATAGAAAATAATTTAAAAATGGATACAGGGTCTCTTCAGTAAGAAAGAAAATGTCCAAATTGTAGTATAATATCATAAAATACTGAGAAAATACTTATATCAAGTAATTTGGGAAGTTATTTGGAATTGTGCAAGAGAATTAAAAGTAATCCATATTTTTTCAATATAAATTTGAATGGAGATACAATTATTGCTCAAAGGTTTCTACAATTATTTTATAATGCTCAGTTGTTAAAATTCTAAATGACAATCTCAACATGAACAGGAATACAAAATAAATTTTAAAATGTGTTCCTTTACCAATTTTTGTATTTTCTTACCATTGTTTGTATTGAAAGCCAGGTCCAAATTCTCAGTGGTGTAAGTGGCTGAAGCTACTTGCACAGAAGCAGAAGTAGGGAACACAAGTATATGAGTGCATGATGTATCCTGTGGGGTACTGAGCTGAGATGTCTGCATATTTAAAGTGGTACTTCGGCCAAACACAGACCCTGTTGATACGGAATCTGAAACAGAACCAATAAATTTTCTCTTTCAGAAAAAAGTAGGATAAACAAGAGTCTCATGTAATATAAGGTATTTCAAAAGTCTCTGTACAGTTTTAAGCTTTGCATGAAGACTTTTTGGACATTTTACATCTACAAAAGTAAAAAAAAGGGGGAAAAGTAAAGAATAAATCAAAATTAAGAAAGATACCTAACCTGGCATAATAACGAAAGATCCTTGGGGCTCCATTGCTACCAGGCAAGCACTAAGAATGCTTGGAGAGTCAGCAGCAGATATGCCACACATCCTACACATATCCTTTAGTCTTTTACTAAGAGATTGCAGATTGTGGCGACTCAGCAAACAGCTCCAATCTGTGGATATTAACATTCAGAAATAACATACAAGCAATGAACTAATGTAGATAATATTAACTTGAGGGATTTAAACAGAAGAGAAAAAAAAAACATTTAATGGCTTAATTCAGTATTCTCTAAAAGGCAAGGGCTAATAACAACCACCTAAACTGGTGAATGCATGCCAGGGGGAGCTGCTCTCCTCCCCATCTTCACGCATGCCTGAGTACATTTCACTGACCCCTCTACCCAGTAGCCCAATGAGAGAGTTTCTGCCCTCCCCTGTCAGGTGTAAAGTGGTTCACATGCAGCCATGAGGGTTGTAGCTGGGCACGGTCTCTAAAAGGTTCACCATCGCCGACTTAAACTATTTTCTATAGTCTTACCATTCTATTATTCCCTTCACTTTGTAGTATCTGCCCAATTTCTAAGGGATGTTTCTAAATAAGAACCTACACAAATGATGGTGGGTGAATTAGAAGTTAAATAACAATGAAAGGAAGTAACAACCTTAAAGAAAGCAATAAATAGAAAAACACTCATGAGCAAATTAAAAAGCCAGGTGGAGTGGGAGGTGGAGGAGAAAAATCTTTATGGCCTTTCTTATATTTTAGGATTTAGCTCTTAAGAAAAAAAAAATCACCCAAATAACAACCAATAATATGTATTATTGTAAAGCTGATCTGTTGCATTAATTTAAAGGCTTTGAAAATGGTTGGAGGGTGGGGGGAGTCAAACCTAATTATGGTCTGCTTCTGAAGTTTGTATGTATGTGGTTCATACATAAAAGCAATTTAAATAATGAATTTCGAAATCAAAATTTTACCTTTTAATTCTCCGTGCCCTATTCTTCCTAAACGACCAATTACAACTCTCCATGGTAAAGAACTCATCTGTACAAGTCCTAAACACCATTCCCACAGTTTCTGGAGACCAAGTCTTCGAGCAGAACCTTTTTTCCTACGTGCTCTATGAAAATGAAAAGAAATAGTTGTTGATGTCCTTGGAAGCAAACAAAGGGGGGTGGGGTGGGGAATCCTTTCATATTCACTCTTATTAAGTAACTCCTTTCAAAGTATTCAGCAGGAGTAGGGTTTATATACGTAAGAAGGTAGCAGAGTACATATAAAATTTTAAGTGTTTAACTAACACAAAATTGACCATGTTCTAAGTTTAAATAAAACCGTATCTACAGATATTCTCTTAATTCTGGATGGTTCAGATGGCCAAATTAGCTAAAAAAAAAAAACAAAACTGTTATCCAGAACTGTTATTCACAGCTATTATCAGGTTATTGGTTTAGGCTTTTTTTTTTCACCTATTCAGAACAATGTATACCTATAGATCTCAAACTATATAAAATATAAACATTCAATTTCATACAGGCCAACTTCCTATAAAAAAACTTTAGGAGGCTATTGCTAGTTAAAAAAAAACCCCCAACAAAACTATCGATTTCATTTGAATAATGGTATTCTCACCCCAAACCACCTTCTAAATCATTATGTTAATGCTCACAGTTTTAGGAACATTTGCCAGTATTTTATTTGAATGTTATTAAGTTATATAGCCCCTGAGGTTATGAATTTTGACAAGAAAGCTTACAAAATCAATCTCAATAAGTTATAATATGAACTACTTAAGAGGTGAGTTTGTTTTGATTTTCTATTTGTATATCTAGAGCGTAGCACAGGGTTCTGTACACAACTGAAATAATAGCTAAAGCAGTGATTCCCTATAAGGTCAAAGACATAGTCTGGCCCAGTGTACACAGAGCACAGGACGTGAAGTCAGAAGGCTTGGGTTTAAATCTCACTTTTGTGACTTAACTATCTCTGGAATTAAATATATGGAAAATCTCAAGTTACAAATTTGTCAAAGGAAAGGAGAACAAACTATAGGTAGCCTTTATATAACTGAAATACAATACCACTATACAGAGACTAACTCAAAAGAAGTCAAATGATTTGCCCATGACCATACTACTGAATTCCTAAAACTGGGGTTTGAACTCAGGGTCTTCCAATTTTAAGTTAAGTGCTATCCTAAAGTCCAAGCTCATACTATAATACAATATAGTAATTAAATGTAAAACAAAAATGGCTTTTCAAGCCATTCTTCCTTACTGACCTCTTTTTGTCATATTTTTGTGGCAATAATAAATTAATTTTTGCACTGTAACTTTAAAAGGTTTATGCAGTACTTTTCTCAAAACCACATGTAGAAAGAACTACAAATTTCCTATATCTTAACCAAATCTCTGAAGTTAACAGTTTTATTCATGGCCATACAACTGATTAGTAATGAAGCCAGAATTTGACTATTATAATGACTCTATGAACACCAAACTTTTGATAATTTAACATACAATAAAATTTAAAAAGTAACTTTTAAAACTATTGCAGGGGGCAATTGGATGGTCCAGTGGATTGAGAGCCAGGCCCAGAGATGGCAGGTCCTGGGTTCAAATCTGACCTCAGACACTTCCCAGCTGTGTGACCCTGGGCAAGTCACTTGACCCCCATTGCCTAGCCCTTGCCACTCTTCTGTCTTGGAACCAACACACAGTATTGATTCTAAGACAGAAAGTAAGGTTTTAAAAGAAATAAATTATTGCTATTCATATTCACTCTATGTTACAAGGTGCTTTATGTTTTTCCTTATTTGAGTTTCACTACAACCCTGAGTTAGGTAAACTTATAGGTACCATCCCCATTTTATAGATGAGGAAACACTAAGGCTTAGAGAAATTATGCTACTTTCCCATGGTCATATAGCTAATAAGCACCAAAGGCAGGATTTTATTCCAGAGCCACCATTCTATTTAACTCAAAATATAACTATTTTAAGTTTGTTCAGGGAATGTTAGATTTGCTTCCCAATGAAGTTCAAGCCATCTATGTTCCGGTGGAGCTGAGTATAGTATTAGGCAAACAATATTTAATAGTCTGATTAGCTATGTAGCCATATAAAACTAAAATGAGTAACTTGAGAATTCAAAAACAGATCTTCAAAATAAATAAAAAAGAAATAAGGTTCATAAAAAAATCTAATATGGATTTTTCCTTTAACTTCTCTTTGCAGACTAAAAAGTAATAAATAAAATAAAAAATCCCAAAACTTATACAGTTGCTATTTGAAGCTATTCATAAGAGGTATTCTGATAAGCATACCTAAGTACTATGTCATTCCTTTTTAAAAGAATAAAAGTTCATAAACTCCCATACTTAGGTGAAATTTTATTACCTGTTTGGAACATCAATATTAATGATGCAAGTTTCTAATAGTTCTCCATAGAGATCTGTGCATGATGCAAGAAGCCACCTTTGATCATGAGATAAACAATAGCCCACAAAAAGTACATTGTATTTCTGTCCAGCTTCTCCAAATGTTTCTCCTAGTTCTGTCTGTTTGTCCTTCACGGGGGCCAGAACAAAAGGAGGAGTATAAAGCCGAATACACTCTGGTCTCTGTAAAACAGGAAACTGAGGTACTAAAACGCCATCGTAAGGAATAATTTTAATGATGACAATATGAGATCTTATTTAAAAACCCCACAAAATAATCAGGAAATGAAAATGACAAAGAATTTTTTTTTTAATGCTTAACCATGGTAAAAAACCCTACAAACAAGAATTTGCTTATTCAAGAAAAATACTCACATCAGGACTTTTAAGGGCAGTTTCCATTGCTAAACCTGGCCCAAAGCCAGTTAACGTTTTTACATTGGTTGATGTTGGGAGTGGTCTCCGACACTGGGTAAAGACCGAAAAAGCCAAAGATTTTAAATGCTGGGTATAGATCTGTCTATCTTCATGTTTCACAGGTTGTAGCAGGTATTGACATGGGACAATCTAGAAATTGCAGACAAATAATGTTACAAATGTGGAATATGTAATCCAGAGATCAGATTATGTTCTAGGTTAAATATATGCAACTGATATTCTGGCAGAATGTTGAACTCAATCACTGATATAGAACCAAAGTAAATGATAAGGTAGTGTTTTCCCAAACTACTTGGCCACAGAACACTCTTGGTCTTGAAATATATAGATGAAACCCATAAATGATGGTAATTGCTGAGGGAAGACAAAAGAATGTGGAGAGAAAAAAATCACAATGCAGGTGAAAGAAAAATCTAAGGTTTGTCACAATGAAGGAAGGAGTGGTGATGCTCCACCACCATGAGTGCTCACCACTCTCAGGTTCCTCTACTTCTTCCCCTATTCCAGGTACAACAAATTGTTCTGTCCTCCCCCTGGCTCCAACCGGTCTCAGGAACAAGGCTACACATTGAAGATGTCAGTGACCATTTGGAGCTGTCATTGATTTTCTCATGGAACCTTATTCACATTTACATGTGTAAAACCAGGATTCCATGGAACCCAATTTGGGAAACGTGGCTATATAAAGTTTAGCTTAAAAAAAAAAATGAAGCTTCCTGATTGTTTATCAAAATCTATTTAACTAAATAAGAAACTTGTCAGTCAACCTAGATAAAATCAAAAGCTGAGTTTAAGAATTACCCTAAAAGCTTTAAAAAGAAATAGGCTCTGAGTGAAAAAAAATTCCAACAGTTTAGTAGCATTAGCTCACCCCAAACTTTAGCTACTTCTGGTATAGTCTGTAACAGACAACAGAGATGTGTCAAAATCTTTAAGTCTGTGCAAACCCTGTTATGTATGACAGAAAAGTCAACCCCCCCTTTTGTGACCTCCACCCCTCCTTCCCCCTTTAGCATCACAGATCTTGATTACATCCATATAACTATTTTCACTGTTTCTAATGAGAAATGTAATTAAATGAACAAAGTAAATGAAACATTTTTGCAAGTTTGCCAAATTGCTGTCAGTTTCTCCAGAAAGTTTAGATGGAAAATAATAAAATATATAATATACTTTCCTAAATTACTATTATCTGATACATATACATACATATTCTCTTCCCTTTTGTCCCTCCCCCTGCAATAATCAATGAATTGCTATTGTTACTAAGACATTTTGGAAAACTGATTTGAATCCAGAAAAGTAAAGAATGCCCTTTAAAATGCCCTGTTAAACTCAATTTTACCCAAACACAGAGCTATTTCACACATTCTTAATTGAATTAGGATATATTACTCTTACCTGTACAGAAACAGTACTCTTAAGATGAGGTGGAAGAGTTTGGACCATTTCCAAGAAGCATCTAAGTAGACCCAAGGTCCATACATTAGAATTAGAGCTCTCATCTTTATTTTCATATGTAAAAGGATCAATTATGTAAACAACAATTGCAGGTGGATAAGTGATTGCATGTGAATCACCATCTGTTGGGATTCCCACCTTATCTCTATCCATAGTGCTGTAATTTAAAAAGGAAATTTAACAGTCAATAGTCTAATAAACATTTATTAATGTCTATTATTGTTCCATCAGAATATGCACTATGCTATACCATTGGGACACCCCTCTTCAAAAAGCAAAATATAGTCTATATTCTCAAGAACTAATAGTATAAAGGGGGAAATTATGCAAATAGCTACATACAAAAACAAGCTTATATAAAGGATTAACTGGAAAACACCAGCATTAAGGAGGATTGGAAATGGTTTCCTGGAGATGAAGAATGTCATTTGAGGAACAAGGAAGTCAGTGTTGTCAGAATGTAGAGTGCATAGATATAAGACTAGAAGGGAAGATAGTTATGAAGGGCTTTCAATGCCCAAGAGAGGATTTTATATTTGATCTTCAAAGTGACAGAGACCCTCTGGAGTTTACCAAGTTGGAGAGTGACCTGGTCAGACATGTAGTTTATTTAGGAAGATCACATTGGCAGCTGAGTGGAGGATGGACTAGAGTGAAAAGAGATTTGTGGCAGAAAGAAATTGATGGGGATACTATTGCAATAATTTCGCATTTTTAAGCTTTTATTTATAAACTATACCAGTTAAATTTTCATCAAAATTAAATTCCCAAAGGGAAAAACAAAAATAAAGTCTAAAACTCATTCTAAACAATGAGCTATTTCTCATTTATAATATATATATTTTTACCTTTCAGACACTTCTGGATGTGGCTGAGTAGGACCAGAGGATGCCTCTGCTGAGACTCCAGCAGTCTGTAGAGTTGGGGGCTGTTGCCCCCCTAACTGGGCACTTTGAACAGTGGCTGCTTGTGTAGCCATAGATCCAGCAGCAGCATTGTTCATGCTTCCAAAAGGTGGAAACGAAGGCTGTTTATTGGCTGACATTCCACTGCTTATGTTGGTGGTGGAGGAGGAAGAGGATGAGGTTGTAGTCAAAGTAGAATTTGTTGTGGTGACTGCAGAAGACACAGAGCTACCTGAAGTCATGGTGCTGCTAGTTGTGGTTGCTGGGGTGGCAGACGGAGTGTTTGAATTCCCAGTATTTATCAGCTGAGGTGGAGTAGTCAGAGACTGACTTGTGGGGACAATCAAATTTGGCTGGGAAAGTAAAGAGCTATCCAATGGCTGAGAAGCAAGGTAAGGACCTAAAGATGACAGAGCACAGGGTATATATTTAATTCTTAATTTTTATTAATCAAATTTGTCTCCATTTTATATATTAATTAAATTTGTATCAGTTGCTTTTATAATTATTAAGCATCCATAATTTGCAAGATAACATTTACTAGCATTTATATAATAAAAAGATTAAGACACTGTAGTTAATAAAATGTAAACTGGCACCATATAAATGATCATTCAAGTAAAAATGTTCTATTTCCAAAGAACAAGGAACTTTGCTTTTTTCTTCTGACAGAAGGTCTATCACCTTAAAAAGATTAAGATTATGGTATTTAACATTATAGTGTTACTCTTACTAAGTTGCAACCCTACCCACCCTTCTGAAGTCATTAATGGGTGACAAACCAAATGACAGTTCTTGTAGAACTTCCCTTTGTAACATTTCTCCTAATGTAGTATCTGTAGTTTTCTTGAGGCAGCTAGGTAGCAAAGTGGATAAACCTCTGAACTGGAGTCAGAAGACCTTGGTTCAAATTCTATGTCAGATGCTAGCGGCTTGACCTTGGGGCTCAATGGTTTCTAAGGTTCTTCCAGCTCTTAATCTATGATCTGATGAACCAAAGGTTAGATGAAATACACTATGAGATACATGGCAATATCCAGCAAATTTTTAGCACCAGTCCACAAGGCTTGCCACATAATAAATGTGGCAATAACATGGCTAAACTAGAACCTTGCTCTAAGGTCACCAATTAAATATCTCTTGGATATTTGTCAAGTAAAAATGCTGCCTTTAAAAAGTTATGTTGATGAATTCTACAGTAAGACAATAATGTAGTTTGTACACTATCCTTAGATTGAACACTGAACAGTCATAGGATATTATACAAGCTTAAGTCTCTGATTTCAATCCATTTATAAAGTTACTAACCTTGAGTTATAAGTAAAAATCCTTCATGTTTTTCAGGCCCAATAATCAAAGAATGTATGTCACATATTTGAATAGTTTGTAATTCCCAAATAATTCCCTTTCCACCATCCCCTGCAGTAATATAAATTCAGTACCCAGGTCATATCTGCAGACTTGTGCATACAGCTTGAGCTTAGAAAATGCTTCGTTGTTGACGTCAGCTGCCTGAGAAAACCATTCGGTTACCAACTTTTCTGAAAGTTTCTTTGAAGCAGTAGATCCAACTCTCATGATACCATCAGCCAATAATCGTGAAATGGGTCTATGTTGTCCTAATCGACAGGACTACAAAACACACAAAGAGAGTGACAAAGCTAGTGAATTCATAACAGTATATAGATGGATACATTTTTTTAAAAAAGCATCTGTTAAAAATAAAGAAAAATCATCCTTTACTCCTTTTTATAGGGTAGTCAAAGGGGTTTGGCATCAAGATTAGTGATAAATGATTCATGCTATTAGAGGTCTAGCTTCAGAATTTTAGATACATTAATACTTCCTCTTACTCAAAATTAAAATATCACACACAACTCATTTAAGTGACATATCAAGAATTATAATACGATATTACTTGATGAAAAAAACTATAAAATATATAGATAGACATTTAAAATGAGTGTATAGCCTTAGTATAGAGGCAATGTGTTATATACAGCATATAGAGGGGCTGGCCCCAGAGTCAGAAGATTTGTATTTTTAAGTCCTACCTCTGATAAACACTAGTTATCTTGACCTTGGACAAATAATTTATATTCCAAGTGCCTTAGGCAACATGGTAGGAAATCTGCTGATCTGCAAGATTGGGGTAAAGTTTCTACAAGGGGAATACTCTACACAGATGAAATTACTGATTTGTACCCCTCTCCCCCAAATTATCATGACTTCCAAAATAGCATGAGAAAGAAAATTGATATAGAAATAAATTAAATTCTTATGGATCTACATATAGTTATCATGATGTGTACATGCTTGAAATTTATGATGAGTTGAAAGATCTTACTAAAGCCCATGAAGAAACTGTCTTTTTAAAAATTTCACATATATTTAAAGTAAATAAAAACATATTAAAGAAAATACAACCGTAAGTATTATGTGTGTGTATATAACAACCCCACCCCCCCCAACCTAACTCTCCTTCCACACACTGACAAGAATCATAAATTGAAATAGTTGGTAAAATAGTTGGTCAGGAAAAACAAAGAATTAAAACTATAATTATACATAATTATAACCACCTGCTTGGTAGGTTAGGTTTAGATAGCAGCACAAAGATATAAATAAAATTCCATTCTCACTTTGAACACATACCTCATATATTGCAGTAAGATCTCTAAAAAAGGTTTTTGCTCCATTCAGAAGGGCTTCATTCTCTGGACACAGTACAACATATGCTATATCTCTTTGAGATCCGTAGGGTTCTAGCATCAGCCTCTCCCAATAAGGCAAGGCAAATGGAGAGAGCACCAGAAAATCATAATCATATCCCAACAAAAATGTGGGAATTGGCAGTGGTTCTGGGGACTCATCAGTTCCTTTAAAAAAAAAAAATTATTGCATTAAAGAGCATATACGTAAGTAGAAGAAATGTACTCCTTACTTAGATTAATATGAAGCAGTATGTTACTTACTTGAGAACACTACAAATTAGAAAAGACTCAGAAAAAACCACAGTGATTTAAGGACACTTAACCAATCAATAATTCCATACATGTTATTTACCATATGAGCCTCGGCCAGCCATTTTATGAAACTGTTGCCAAGTAAGAGGTCCTTGGACTCCCCAAGATCTCACTGTTCGTTTTTTCTGAATGGCATCTTGAAGTACTGGCTGAAGGGACAGGAGCATTCGAAGGATGTCCTGTGAACACTGCATGCTTACATCTATAGCTATAGAAAGGATACAAAAATAAGAATTGTTATCACAGCTCTATAGAAAAGCAACTCCTACAATTTTTCAATTTTATCAACTACCAATACACAAGTTGTTCTTTGACTAACTTCATAATTATTAATCATATCCACTTATTTTCCTTTTAGACACATTAAACTGCTCACAGAATTTCCATAGTGAAAAAAGGCCTACATGGCAAAGGGTAGAGACATTAAAATTCTGATCTGGATTTTGGAATTCTCTTGTGATGTAATTTTTCTACACTATTATCAGAAAACAGTTAACTAGGATAGTTATATGGATTTAATTATACATCACCTAATAGACCCATTCAAACTGCTATCATTCAAGTCAAATTGTTGTTACCAATTACTGGTTAATCTACAGATTATCCATGTTTTTATTTTTATTTTTCATGGACCAGCCACATAAGCATTTTACTACTTTGATCACATGATTTAAGAAGAAAAGGTTGTTGATTTGGAGTCAGGAGAAACATGGTCTTGAATTCCACCTCTTATACTATGTAATCACTTAATTCCTAAATTCCTCTGAGTCTCAGTTTCCCCATCTGCAACAGTACTAGTTTAAACACTTACCTCCCCAAGGATATTCAGGATTAAATTGAGAATGTATTCTTGATATAATCAATTCTTCCCCTTGTACTCCTCTACTCCCCTACATAACAAAGTTGGCTATCATCCAGTTTTGGCCTGATATTCCTTCACCTAAACACTTTCAGTTTTAATTTCTCTTTATTCAAAGCAATATCAAAGTGATGACTTAAATCTACTAAATACCAAAATAATCCAAGATCTCTCCTGCCAAACGTATGTCAATGCCCTAACAATAAACCATAAAATAACTATTTGATTCATAAGGCAGTTCTCTAACTCATTAAATTACAAAATTCTCTTTTGATTTCAGTGCTAGTGTAGGGAATATCTGTCAAAGAAACTCCCTTTATCAATACAGATGGGCACCTTCTCTTCAATTTATGGTTTTAGAGAGCTGTCCAGAGCACTGAGAGGTTAAGTGACTGACTAGTCCAGTTCACAGAGCTGGAATGTGTTAGGACCTTTAGGAGATCATTATGTCTCTGGGACTAAGTCTTTATGACTGACAAGGCAACACCTCTATTCCAATTGAAATTACAAATTACTATAATTAAAACATATAGTTTTATAAAAATTTGAAATGGACTGTTAAAAAAAACCAAAATCTTGGGAATCGTGATTTAGCAAAACTTAATCAACCCAATAATTCAAGATCCACATTCTGAAATGGTTTTATCTTTTTTTGGGGGGGGGGGGAGGGGGGTAAACACTTGCTTTTAATCATTCTTGAGGCATACTTTTAACAGTATGCTTTGCTCAAACTCAAACATTGCTCAAATGAAACTCCCCCCAATCTTTACCCATATTGATCTGAGGAGGCAACACCATTGACTACCCTCTTGACGTTGATATTCTCCCCTGATTGGGTATTGATGACACAATTTCCTTCTGCCCTCTTGATAGCTCCTTCTCGGTCTTTTTTACAGGATGACCCATACATACATATATATATAATTAAAAACACATGACCACTATTCATGGACATATCTGAAACATCATTATCTCTCAGAGTCCTCATTAGCTATCATAAGTTTAATGATCTGCACAGAATAGTCAAAGACTACTTCCCTTTTCAATCTCCTTTGCTAGACTCATCAGCTCATTCCACTAATTTAAGGGGTGAACCACAAGGTTCTATTCTGAGAGATTTTCTTTTCTTTCCACTACTTCATTCCATGGTCTCAACAACTATGTATATTTAATAATCATCTCTATGTTGACGATTTCTCAAATCAAGCAATATGACTCTAAGCTCTACTGACCTACAGTCTAAAACCTCTGCCTTTCAGACATCTCAAAATGGATGGCCAGTAGGTATTTTAAACTGAACTTTCCCTCTAAGTCCTCTCTCACTCATACTTCTCTAATACTGTAGCTGAAAATGGCATTCACTCAGTCTCCCACACTGACACAACTTAGGTATATCCTCAACTCCTCACTGTCTCAACTCCATGCCTCCAATCCAATCCAATGTGTTAGTTTCACCTTTTCCACATCTCTTGAACATGTTCAACCATTCTGGTGCAGGCCCTTATTATTACCTTAAACCTAGTTTAACGTTGCTAGTGCAATGGCCTGATTCAAGTCTCTTTCCACTCTATTCCAATCCATCCTTCATTTAGCCACCAAAGTGATTTTCCTAAAGTATAGGTCCAACCATGTCACATCCATGCTCAATAAATTCCAGTAGCTTCCTATGACCTCTAGGAACAAATATGAAATATAATACTCTAGTATTCAAAGCCTACTCTTCCTTCTCTATCTTTTCAGTCTTCATACACCTTACACCCTACCACATAGTCTTCAATCCAGAAACACAGTTCTTTGGGTTGTTCAACAAAGAAGAATCAAATTGTTTCTGGCTTGGAATACTTTTTTCCTCCACATCTCTATTTACTTCTCCACCCCTGCTTCCTTCAAGGTCTAGCTAATATTCCATCTTCTACAGGAAGCCTTTTCATCCCCTTGAAAATTATTTCCTGTATATAATTCGTCTATATATAATATACATTTCCTTTACATAATTTCTTTGCTTATTGTTTCCCTCGTTAAGACTGTGAGCTTCTAGGCACTGTCTTTTCCTTTTATCTCCAGTGCTTAGTACCTGCCACAGAGTTGGTCTCAATTCATTATCAAAAACTATTTATTGGGTTTTATGTAATAAAAACAGAACTCAATTCCCCTCTTCAACTCCTAAACTTGCTCTTTTGTGAATATTCTTATTTCTACTGAAGGCATCTATCGAAGGCCAAGTGCTTCAGTATAGGGACAAAATTATTTCCTGCATGCATTTGTGAAAATTTGTAATACAAATAGATTAACTGAATATGCCAATAATATAAAAAAAATCACAGAATTTTAGGGAGCAGCTTGGTAGCTCAGTGGAGTGAGAGCCAGGCCTAGAGAAAGGATGTCATAGGTTCAAATCTGGCCTCAGACATTTCCCAGCCTCAATACACAGTACTGATCCCCAAGACTGAAGGTAAGGGTTAAAAAAAAAAAGAATCACAGAATTTTAAAAGGGAACCATAGTGTGTTCAACAAGTGCAATTTACATACAAAAGGAAACCCATCATAACATACTCAACAGGTGGTCATGGAGCCTCTGTTTGAAGACTTCCAAGGAGGGAGAAACCCACTACACCTCTTCTGGAAGCCCATTCTATGTTGGGGCAGCTCTTACTATTAAAAGTCTTCCTGCATAAATGAGTCTATTTGCAACTTTTATAAGTTGCTCCCATTTCTGACCCTAGGGTCAAAGAGAACAAGTTTAATCCTTTCCCTACCCAATAGTCTTTCAAATCCTTGAAAGGAGCTACCTACCATAACTCTGCCAAGTCTTTTCTGATTCTTTTTTTTTTTTTAAACACCGTTACCTTTCATCTTAGAATCAACACTGTGTATTGGTTCCAAAGCAGAAGAAAAGTAAAACCTGGGTAATGGGGGGTTAAGTGACTTGTCCAGGGTCACACAGCTAGAAAGTATCTGAGGCCAGACTTGAACCCAGGATCTCCTGTCTCTAGGCCTGATTCTCAATCTACTGAGCCACCTAGCTTGCCTCCAACATGCTGATCTTCATATAAGAAAAGACTCGAGGCACTGGATCTGTTTTGAATTAGTAAAAAGTATCTAAAAATAAAAGCCAGTCTGAATATCCTTGAAAATTTTAAAGCAGTACGCAATACAATTTTAAGAGATGCGCTTAGCTACATAGGAAATCATACATTTCTTACTAAATACTGAAAACAATAAACAGATATAGAGGGGGAAAGTTTAAAAAATCCTATTAAGTTAGCACACTTACCATTTCTTTTGGCCCAGGGATGTAAACATGTAGTTTTCACAAGGGTTTCATCAACTTTTCCCCCAGACATATTATCCATGAACTGACGTCCATGTTCTAATGCAAGGTAGCAGTCATTGCAACAATCCCGTTCTTCAACACGTACCGAGCTACTAATAACACCAATTTTGGGAATAGGATCTTGGTCTGCTGCTCCAAATGGTGAAAATAAATTAGTGCACTGATCCTGTAGCAATAATATTAACTCATCAGGCAATTTTTCAGGTTCTTTCAGTACGCCATTGACATGTTCAACAGAGGTAGCCCTGAGAGCTTCAAAACGTTTCTCTGCTTCTTTACCACATTCAGTGTTACGTCCTATGATATCTAATTCATCTTCAAGAAACAATCCAGAGCTGTTTCCAAATTTTCTGTTCATGACAGCACTGAAGCCACAGGTACACCTATACTGTGCCTCCTGTGTTGGATCTGGAATGTAAACTCCAACATCAGCACCTTTGATGTTCATGTTGCAGACACAGATACAGCAACTGTCAAAGTTACAGTCTTTGTACAAATTCATTACTGACTCTGAAAGAATGAGGTTTACATAAAGACTATGTGCTTCAGGGATAGATGGAACAGTTGCAGGCTCAACAGAATTTAAGGGTCTACATGTTGATGGGGTGGAAGCTGGTGAGTACAAGTCTGAGTTTTCATATTTGACTGAGCCTTGAGCACTGGCAGGTCCACCAGCTCCACGAGGTGTACGAGGTGTCCTTGGTGTTCGTGGTGTTGGAAATCTAGGGGTAGAGGGAGAAGGAAGAATCCCTGCTCCACTATTACTAGGAGGTGCACTGCTTGGGGGCATTCCAAAAGGAGTATGAGTTTGAGGAGTATAAGCAGGGCCATATTCTTGATCCATAGTACTTCCATCACTATTATCATTCCCCAGATGAAAAATTCATAAGGAAACATACAAAAAAGAGAGAAAGAATGAAATTAGAACTGCAAAATATTCCATAATTGTTTGGAAAAATATGGATTAGTATTTTTTTTAAGTATCTTTCTACAAAGTACCTAGTCCCTAAAGTACTTGTCCTACAGTTATTCAACCATACACAAAATATTTGGAAAGGTCAAAACTGTTTACATACACACATACAATTGTAATGTAATGAGTAGTATTCATAGTATTATAGATTTCCAATGCTACTAAGTCTAGCTCCTTCATTTTAATTATGAAGAAAAAGGTGAAAGAGATCAAGTGATTTGCTCAAGGTCACACAGCTATTAAGTATCTAAGGTAGGATTTGAACTCATGTTTTGAGCCTAGGATTGTATACCACCTAGCTGCCTCATGTACAACCACATCCAAAAAAATCTACAAAATTTATACTGGTCTAATAAGAATACATGACTCAAGAGAATAATGACTGCTATTTTTAAAAAATTAAAGATATGAGGCAATAAATCAAAATATACTATTAGGTTAGGCATGCTATGAAAGATGTTTTAGAAGAAAACACCATCATACTATTCACCCAAAAGTAAGTAGTGCTGTAATATATCACCAATTTTTTTGCTTTAACAAACAGAAATAACAAACGGAAATGAAGAATTTTAAAGACTTGGGAGGAATTAAAGAGTCTTTTAAAAAAAGTCTAGTATTTACAAAGTATTTCTTTCAAAACTCAGTTTTATACAACACGTGGCTATAAATCATACCCCTCTTTGATGAAAGGCATGGTAGGCCCTGGAGGAAGCAACTCTAATTTTCCAACAGTCCAACTTTGCCGATAAATACACTCTTCTGGAAGCTTGATAGGAGGCAAACACTGACTGGGGAGTGTTTTTAGAGGCGCAAACATGGAACATCCCACCAGCGCTTGACAATTTTCCAGTTTATAGACATATGAAAAATCCTATAAGATAAAAAACTCAATTACTATGTCTTAATTTTCTAACTTCAAAAAGAGGCAAATAGTTAGTAAATTATAAGTGTAATTTAAATAACCATAAATAATGTTTGTTAATCCTTCTGTCATTTTCTAACAAATACTGACATTACAATTCTATTAACAATAAATTCTGGGGAGGTGGCAGAGTATAGTGAATGCTAAAAGTTAGCATTAGTACTGTTAACTTCAAGACTAGAAATCATATAGAAAATTCTATAGGGAAAAATAAAATATGAAAGTTTCTCTTGCATGAAATAATTAATAAATTTACCTTAATTTCAGAAGGTTTAGGACTGCAGAATCCCTCATCAACCTCAATTTTGAATTGAGCTCCTATGCTGGAACTACTTCCATCTAATATAGTTCCGCCAGGCGTTGTATCAATACTACCATATTCCTTATTATTCATATTCATTGGGGAAAATCCCATAATATGCTGTTCCAATGATGGTGGTGTCGGATACATCTTATGGAGATCTGCAGTGCCTAGCAGAAACACACATGTTGATATAAAAGACATCAAGAGAAAGTTCAAAAAATTTAAAGTGACTAAGTTGAGATTTTATGTATTTAAAAATACAACAAATTATTTAGGAAACTTACTTATACAGGATAGTGGATCCAAATTTCCTGCCTTTGACTCCTTGGAATTTGATTTTTCATCTGCGCCATTTAGTATTTTTTTAGAGCCAGGCTTTTAAAAAACAAGAGGGAAATTTACATGAAAGTTTCATTCAGTGTGATCTCAGGTCAATAATAATTCAAACTGAATGTCTCCTCAACAAAATGCTTGTTTTATTTGTTAAACATTTACTAAGCACTTAGCAACTACAGTCTATGTGAGGTGAAAGTGAAGATACAAACCAGGTAAGATTCAGCCTCCATTTTCACGTACCATTCAGTCAGAAGGATGAAACTGATATGAAAATAACCATTATACACTATAAAATTACATGGCCAGTACATTAGAGAACAGCAAAAGACTATCTACAAAAGGTATGAAGAAGGCAGAGGAATCAAGTATCAGAGGAAGATATAAGATTTGATTTGGGTTTTAATAGGGTTGGTAGCAAGTCAAAAGTGAAGTGCAAGAGGGCAGACATTTTAACAAGGTATAGCAGAAGTAAATGTATAGACGCCAAGATGGTGGCATAGTAGCAGCAAAAGCTGAAACCTCTTGGACAATCCTTCCAAACCAATCTATAAAATGCTCGCTACAATTTGAAAGGTAGGTAGAAAGAGTAGATTTTCCCAGGCTAAGGGGGAACCAGAAACAAAACTATAAAGGAGTGTTGGTCAACAACCCCACCTATTGTGCCAGGCTCCAAGCCTGAGCATAGGGTCAACTTTGAGATCCTGGGACCCTGGCTACAGTAACAATGGCGCATTCCCACACTCCTGACCCACCCCTTGAAGTCCTAGGAATTGGCACCACCCTGGTTGCTGGGAAGTCCATTGTGCTTGCCCCTTCCAAGCTTGCACTGCAATGAAAACAGTCCCAGAACAAAATAGCTCATAGTGCCAGGTCCTGCTATCAGCAGAAGAGACAGAGTTGGCAGCTTTCAGAACTCCCAGGCCACAGCCCCCCCCCCCCCAAAGTGAAAAAATAAGCAAACAACAAAAGAAACCAAACCCTAGAAAATGTCTGTGGGGGCAAAGAACAAAGCACAGAGTCAATAGGTGACAGTGAGATCTAAGCAACCTCACGCAAAACTAGGTACTAGAAGAACCCAAAAAGGAATTAAAAAAAACAAATAAGAAAAGTCAAAGAAAAATGGGAGAAAGAAATGAAAGTGACACAAAAAGAAAATAGCTTTAAAAAGTTTTGTTTTGTTTTTTAAACCCTTACCTTCCATCTTGGAATATTGGTTCCAAGGCAGAAGAGTGGTAAGGGCTAGGCAATGGGGGTTAAATGACTTGCCCAGGGCCACACAGCTGGGAAGTGTCTTGAGGCCAGATTTGAACCTAGGACCTCCCATCTCTAGGCCTGGCTCTCAATCCACTGAGCTACCCAGCTGCCCCTTAAGAGTTCCTTTAAAAAACAGAATTGACCCACTGGAAAAAGAGGCCAAAAAATCCAATTAAGAAAAGAGTTCCATGAAAAGTAGACTGGACCAAAAAGAAGGATGATGAAAAGGTCATGGAAAAAATCCATTCTTTAGAAATAAAAGAGGAAAGAAGAGAGAAAATCAGCAATATAATGCAGTTGGAGTATAGGACACTTGGGGAAAAATATGAAGTCTTGAAGTCTGGAGAGGTAAGGTGGTCACAAAGTAGAGGCAGAGGAATTTGAACTTGGTAGGCAAGAGAAGCCACATAATCAAATCTATGCATTAAGAACAATACTATCATCCATGTGAAGGATACACCAGGGGTGTGGGGGAAGAAGATCTATCAAGAAGTTTATTTCCAGCAAGATATAATCTCTAACTAATAAGAAGTTAAAGGATACAAAGAGTTAAAAAAAAAGGCAAGCCATAAATGCATGCACCAAATCACTAATAAGAGAAATGCAAATTATTCCCACCGGCAAACAAATCTGACAAAAATTGAGAATACAGGAGGGACTCTGAGGCAAAAAGAATAAGAATATACAGCTGATGGAGCTATGAAATGGTTCAACTGTTTTAGATGTCAACTTATTATATAAGGAAAAGTCACTTGTCTTAATCCCAGCAATTCTATTTCTGGGTATATACCCTAAGGAAGTCTTCAAAGATAGAAACAAAAGTCTTTAATATACACCTATATTCATATTTCATGAAGGGCCCAGCCTATTGAAGTTCATTCTTTTATTTCTTGGCTTTACCCTTCCTCATCAGCTGGTGGATCTTCACCCTGCAGATGACTATCCACTTTTAGTTCTCTTCTGTCCCTAGATGGAGTTACTATTTAATGAAGTAGGCCACCCATGTTAATTTCTCTCCTGATTCCACTCCTATTTCTGGATAAATTCAAGGTCCTCATTGCTGCAAGACAATCCTTTTATTTCTCTTTAATTAACTCACTACTGCATTCACTACTCTTTCTATAACTCTTCTGTCACTCCTGTCTCCCAAGAAGAGGTGGCGGATGGCCCTTTTTACCAAGGTTAAATCCTCTAACTCTAAGAATACTGGCTGCTTCACTACTGCTTACAAAGATACACATTTCTCCCTTTCCTCAAAAGACTCACTTGATCCATCCATCACCACTATTATCCCATCTCTTTTTTGCTTTAACTTGTAAAAGGCCAAGTGTCTCTTCATTATACTCTCTTCTCCAGCCCCTTTATTCCACCAAAATTGCTTTTGTGTCTGACATGAGCTCTTAATTGCCAAATCCAATGGCCTTGTCTTAAACATTCTTCTGACCTCTCTTCAGCCTCTGACATTATCAATCAACTTCTCCTTGATTCTCTTTTCTCTCTAGATTTTAATGACATTACCCTCTCCTGGTTCTCCTCCTATCTCTCTGATTAACTTTTTCTATTTGACCCCAGAGACTAGAACAAGGAACAAAGAAAAGAAATTATTAAGAAGTTGATTTGGGCTAACTATCAGGAAAAACTACCCAACAGTTAAAAAGTTCTCTTAAAGTAGAATGGGCTGCCTCAACTAGAGGTAGGATATTCTGACTTAAAGTAAAGGTTAGAAGACAACTTGTTGTTTATATTACAATAAGGATTTCCTTTTTAGTATCAGGTTAGAGTAGATGCTAAGATAACTATGTCCATCTAATGTGGAACTAGGAAGCTAGGTAGAGCAGTGGATAGAGGGCTGGGCTTGCTTCCTCAAACATCAACTATGTGATCCTGGGCAAGTCACATAACCCTATTTGATTCAGTTTCCTCATTTTTAACATGAGCTGGAGAAGGAAAAAGAAAACCACTTTAGTATTTTTTTCAAGAAAACCCCACATAGTCAAGAGTTAGATGTCTGAAAATGACTAAACAACAACACTGTTGGAAACTGCTGAAAAAATTATGGCACATAAATATAATACTGTCAAATAGTAAGAAATAATAAATGAAGATTCCTAAGTAAGAAACTTTTTATCATGGAAAAGAGCAGTGACAGTCCTGGATAATGAAGTCTAACCATTATGGAAGACTAGATATTACTCATATTGTTAAATGCAGTCACTCCATTGGATAGTTTCTCCATTTTTTTCTTTGTCAAAAAAGAGAGTTCAAAGGGGTAGGGCTTGAAGTGATTAATGTAAAGGTAAAAAACATCAATAATATTTTCTCTTTTCTCTCTTAAAAAAATCTGAACAATAAACAAAGTCTATACTATAGAGATGGTTTGTAGAAAAAGATGTGGGACATGTTACTAAGGCAGAATCAATAGGATTTGATAACTTATTGGCTAAGTCTCATTCATTTAATAATACAACCCACTGAAAATCTTAAAAGAAAAAAAAATTGCATGTAAATCAGTGACAAATTCAAATTAAACAATGGACCAAAAGGGCAGTGTAACACTTACTGTTAGTTCATCTTCATCAGAATTGAAGAGATTGTCAAGGTCAGTATAAGAGACAGCCAGATCAGAATCATAAATGAGGCTGGTTGATGGAGGACGGGCATGACCAGCAGAACGCTGTGCATCTACAAAGTATAAGCAAACATTATGTAAACAATGATAAAAGCATGCTACTTAAATCATTTGGAAGAAGCTTCCAACTTACAAAAGAAAAATGTACTTAATTTTTTTTTAATGCTTCTTGAATCTGAAAACATCCAGTGTAAGGTATTGTGACTAAGCTTTGGTGGAACTTATTTTAATCAGGAATGAAGTTAGAATGCTTAATATTTGCAATAAAAAAAATAGAAAATATAAGTTACTTAATGTGATTTTTCTTTATTGATAGAGGTAACAATAGCCCGTTCAACCTATAGACAGCCCTAAATGTTAGGTGATTTTTTCCCCCTTATGATTAGTTTAAAACTTCCTTTGCCAATTAAGTTCCATATGGTGATTTTAGAGCTTTATAAGTCTAATATTTTTTAAATGGTTATGCTGGTCTAGATGATTTCTAATGTCCCTTCTGGCTCTAAATATTATCCTAGGTCTCACTTGTCCCTTCCCCAAAGTTTCCTCTATTCAGGCTCAACATCCCAGGTGTTCCAAATATTTTTTATATTACATTTCACATTGTCTTGTCCACTACTCTCTAGACAAAAATCTAATATGTCAGATGGAACAACCATAAGAAAGCATGGAATGAATAATAGATAGATTGCTATAATTGGAATCAGAAGAGATAGGTAGGCTAAAATCCTAACTAACAGTTATTAGCTTCCACGGGGAAGGCTTAGCTTCCTTATCTGTAAAATGGGAATAAAAACTCTAGTCCCTAACCTTACTTGAGTTGTGAAGCTCAGATGAAGTAAGGTATAGTTAAAGTGTTTTAAATATAAATGTCAGATGATGTTTTTTAAACAGGATTTTGACATGCACAAGAAAGACTGCCTAAGAGTTGGAGGGAGTAAAAAGTAAGTTGGTGTTTGAGGAAATTGAGAGGATAAGGATTACAAGTTATGGGAAATGAATGAATCACACTTACTCCAACTTATCTAGTTCAGTTCCTTTTCTGTTCAATTATGGGGTTGGTCCAACTTCTATCTTGTGAGAAAACTATATTTAATTGTGGCATTAGGGAGAAAATCTTATTGAGTTGTTTGAATCTAGTCTGGGAAACTGGACCATCTATACCTACTGTTAAAGACCATTAACCAAGTACCTAGATTATGCTGAGCAGAAAAACAATCAAATCCTAGAGATTTCTCACAATTTTATATTTCAATCAACTCTTATGTCTTATTTGGAAACCGGATGCATAATGATCAATTAGTTATTGTTTCCATGTTCCTTTGAATGTTTACAGAAAGTTGTGGGGGAATTGTACCCATTCACTTTCACCCTCTCAATTTGCAAAGTCTCTAATCTTTTCTCCAATTAGAATTAAATGGCTGTATTTGATTGTTTTTAATATGTAAAATATAAAAGTCTGACTCTCTCCTGGTACTTGGGGTCCAGACCTAAATTGAGGAAGGGGCCTGGTCCTGATTTGTTGGGCAATCGCCATGCATTGATTAATGTTCAGAAGACTGAACCTTTGTTTCTCCTGTCATTTCATTTTTCACCAGCCACTGTGGTACAATGATAATCTCCAAAGATAGAAGGGAAGTAGTAGCACATCTCTGGAGGTAAACATTCAAACAGAAATCTCCCAATAATATTACTGGAGTAAGAGATCTTGGATGATGGCCAAAGGTCAGAAGGACAGAAGCAAATTTTATTTTAAAAAAATCAAGCATTCACAAGTCTTTAACATCAGAATTACTAAAGATTCAGCTTCTAATTTTGAAAATAAAAGTTCCTATAATTCAAAGCTTAAAGAATCTTAAAAATCTACTCGATCATACCTTCACCCATAATGTATAAACAGAAATTTGAAAAAAGTAACCATTACTTAAGTTTGAATAATATATATACTAGACATTTTATAACAATAAAATAAGGCAATATTCAAGTCTGGACTTCTCAGAGTTAAACACAAAATTTTCTTCTAATTTATAAGGTTCTGACTGTAATACACTTCATACAAGTTCTTAAATAAGATTCCTGGCCTACTGGGAGACAAAATTTTAACTTTTCCTTTAAGAGGCAATCCTATATGGATAACCTCATCTTTCAGAACTGAACAGAATCCCCAGTATTTTTATTTTCTCCAAGGACTCACTGAAGTGAAAACGAAGGGGATTAGGTTCTGTTCCCACCTCAAAGAACTGTTCATATACATCATATTCCTTCAACATGGGGACATAAGATAAGCTATACAAATATACAAGTTTTTATACTGTTCTGTAAACTCTAGGTTGAGATATTCCCATCCAGTACCTGCACTTTCACTTTCTAAATTAAATTAGCTTTTTCTTATAGTCTTATTAGTAGCTTCACTCACACCAGAAACTAATACTCCATAGGGGGTCCATAACAGATGGCTTTCCCCTTTCTCCTATCATGAATATAATAAAGTATTTTACTCAACAAGTAGCTAGTTGGTACATGTAAACAAATTAAAAAGTGTACCCTAAACAAAGCAGGTGAAAATGTAACACTGAAGGCAATCTGATTTATTGGGAGGTTATTTGGAAGATGAGAAGAGGGGAATGGGTTGTAATTTCAATGGTGCTGGAAATAAATTTAATATCATAAATCATCTCAGAAGGATTAAGTATATTAATTTTGCAAAATGGAACAGGATTTTAGCAAAGACTTCTATTGCCAATCTGAAAATGAAAAGATTATATCAGAAAATGTCAATATACCTTGTTTGACAGAGGGACTAAATAACGACATAGCATCCTCTTCATGTGATAACACTGTTACATTAGATGTCCCATCTTCTGCCTGCAAATTATAATGAGAAAGAATTTATCACTTTCATTTTTAAAAACCCACAAAATTTCCAGTCAATATACACTATGTAACACATTAATTCTTCTAGAAATATCACATATTATTTATTTAGTGATTACCATAACCACAGGCAAATACTGGCAAGTTAAATGTTTGGTGCTACAGATATAGGTGTAGAGGTTAAGCTTGATTCCAAAATAGACTTTGGAAATCAATCAGCACTTTTTTTTTTAAAACCCTTACCTTCCATCTTGGAATCAATACTGTTGATTAACTGGGGGTTAAGTGACTTGCCCAGGAAGTGCCAGGAAGAGGGCAGATTTAAACACAGGACCTCCCATCTCTAGGTCTAGGCTCTCAATCCACTGAGCCACCCAGTTGCTCCCTCAAAAGCAATCTTACTGCATGTGGTTTTTTTTGTGCTTTTTGATACTATGGCTGGTTAGCACACCTTTTAATTATTCACCCAAGTGTGAAAAATACTTTTGTATTTGCTAAATGTTAATTACCTTTGTTTTCATAATTACATTATGTCAAAGGAAAATAATTTTCATTAGTGATTGATTAATGTAAAATATCTTGGGGTTTAGAGTAATAATTTCTTCTGATCATGTAATAGATGAGGAAACTGAGGCACAGGTGTTAGTTGGACTTACTTAATATCACATATCAAATTAGTAACAGAATCAGATCTATAGCCCTGGTCTCCTGAATAAGACCACTAATCTTTTCCTTACATTATGCTATCTCTTCTCTGACAAGTCTCATGCCACAAGTATTTGAATTAGTTTAGTTTTTATATTTTCTTTCCATGAAAGTTACACAGTAACTTAATTTGAAAACTGGGATGCAAGCCAAATAGTCTTATCACCCAGCAACTCTATCCTTTATCAATACAATGATTTTATTTCATTCTAATTCTCTGAAAATTGGTAATTTATGTCCAGCATTATTAAATGGAGTCATTAAGACCTCAATACAAATCTGGCCTTGAACTTAACCCTTGCTCTTTTCTTCACTTATTTAATAAACTGTAGAGAGGAAATTTTTTAAAAGTAAATTTTATTTTCTAAATTGAGGATGGGAAGGGAAGAGAACAAGCTGGATCAATTCAAAATACCCTATTTCCAACCATGAAGCTTATACAAAGTTACCATATTAGGAAGATGTCTTAGAGGAAAATGGTTTTTTAAAGTTTTTTTTAAGTATTAAAGCCAAATTGACACCTCTATAGTTAATAGCAGCTATGATTTCAAATATAACCAAGTATTTACTTTTATAAAAACCTTTGCAAGAATAGGAAAATTGCTCTAAATTAAAAAAAAAAGTATAAAAAGAACAAAAAATGACTATAATATCCTAGACTTATCAACCACCACTCAGAACACTATTTTCTCTACTCACCTTGTGTTTTTTCCCAGGTTCTCTCTCACTGTTCTGCTTGTCTTTTTTATTATCAGGAAAAAGAAATTCTACATCTCCATCAACAAATGCATATGGATCAATTTCAGGTTCTTGTTCCATATCAGATACTACTGCTGAAAGATACTGATTTTTACTCTGATACTGTTGCACCAGTTCATCAGAAACCTTTAAAGGTTTTTTACATTGCACCATTAACCTGAACAAAATAAAGATAAAATTAGAAAAATGTGTCTCTGTATTAATGAATGCGCACCCCCCCCCAATAATTAGAATCATTGAATTTTAAGAGCTGGAGTCTCAATACCAGCCTTGTCTTGCATATGAGGAAACTGAGGCCCAGAGGATGGACTTATCTAAGGTTTTATGGCTAATCAGTAAGAGAAGCTAGAAATGAAACATTGAAATGGAAGTTTTCTTCATTCTGAAATTCTTCAGTATTCAAACATTATCAAATTTGCCTTGCCCATGTCCCTTTCCTTAAAAATGTATCTGTATCTATTCTCCTTTGTTAATAGTGACTGTAGAATCAGAATGGGTTAATTCAATAGTATTAATTAAGCATGATAATGGTCACACTTTTTGCCATAAAGTCTTTATAATAAAACTGTGCATCACTTTTATTATTATCCCATTGAAAGATATGTATCTTCTTAAATTCTGCTAGGTGTTTTATAGGGGGGAAAGGACAAAAGGCTAAGTACTTATTTTGCTCTAAATTTGAGACCAATTCAATTAGTTATACTGTATGATGAACAAGTGAAACCCAATGAGAATTCTTGGGACAAACTTGATTGATTATTATAGAAACAGGGAAGGAATTCGAGTTCCCTAGTGTAGGAACTCCCAAAACAGGAAACTACTCCAGCAAAATTTGTTGGCAATTTATTAGGTAAGTACTAGGGGATTCCCTAAGGCTTGAAAACAAAAGATGAATCTCGATTTGCCTGGAACCAAGTTCAGCATTATCCCCAAGCACTTCTACACGAAAACAGAATATTCCTATGGATAGAGGTCCCAATTTCTTCTGCTAGGAACATTAAAGAGTAAAAACCAGAGCTGAAAATCTTTTTTACATTTGCTATATTGCTAGTGGAAGGTGGCTGTCTTTAAAACGGGATAAAGATAAAAATAAATGAATGAAAATGTGATAAAAGTATGAGACCTTTAAAAAATTATGTTTTAAAAATACATACAAAGGATAAGCATTATGACACGCCACATCTGTCTTTGTTTCTTCCTTTACTACCAAAAGTACTTGTTTTAAGAAAACTATAAAAAAAAAAAGTCAGACATTTAAAAAACTTTTTACACCGTCAATTGCTATAACTTGGACGTTTTTACCACTACCAACTGCAGAAAGGTACTATTGAAGCTCAGCTTTCTTATACTCAATCAAAACAAGTAAAAATCTGTGAAACTATGAATATGGAAAAAACCCTATAATTTGATTTCCCTTAGTATTTATAAAGTGCTTAATATCTGTTGAAATGAATATAGGGGAAATTTCTGATATTCTAGAGGAAAGGATGGGAAGCAAAAAAGGTATGTCACAGCTAAAAAAAGGTGATATGATATGAAGTCATTAAGGTCTACAAAATAGTTGGTACTATGATATTTAAGCATTATAATACCTAAAAGTACATGACAATCGACATAGGCTACTAGCTTAAAACCTCATCTATAAAAGCTATCAATTCAGATGATCAGATATTAAGTCTTATATTTACATTTTTAAAATAATTAAAGTCAAAGGAAAGATAGGATTTGCAATTCAACCAATATTGCCAGAATGTATATATTTAATAAATTCAAGAGTACATTATATTTAGAGATTAGTTAAAATAAGATCTTACAAGATAACACATTTATAATACTTTCTCCTCACACATTTAAGGTATACATTAGTCCTTTAAATTCTCACAATTATTATTAGTGCAATTTCACAGATAAAGAAAGTTGAAGTGATCTCTTCAAGATCACCTGGGCTAGTCAGTGGCAGGTCCAGGACTAAAATCTGTCTTCATTCCTAGTTCAAAAATTATTTCAATTTGAGCTCATTGTTTCCCTCAAACATTTCACAATTATAATATTTACAAGTGACTAATCACACACACCAGAGCCTGATTACATAGTATGTGGGCATTGTAGCAAGTGTAAAGCTTTCCTTTGTATTTTCTCAGAACCTTAGCTTTTGTTGTACTCCCAATTGTTTTTCAGTTGTGTATGACTCTTCATGACCACATTGCAGAGATGGAAATATCTTGCCATTTCCTTCTCCAGTTCATTTTACATATGAGGAAACTAAGGCAAACAGAGTTAAGTGGCTTGTCCAGGATTACACAGCTAGGAGGCCAAATTTTAACTTAGGTCTTCCTAACTCCTGGGTCAGCATTCTATCCACTATACTAGCTAGCTGCTTCTAGTTAAAATCTCAATTACATATTATCTAGAGTGGCCTGGGCTTTTACTCTAATCACTTAACAAGCATTTAGGAACCTTGCATTAGACATTAGGGATAGATACACATGCAAAGAATGAGCCAAAATATACAAAATATTCTAAAAATAGTTAGGGAAAGAGGACAACATTTTGGCAGGGGAAGAGTGGAAATTAGGAAAAGTTTCCTATAGATGGTGGTGCTTTAAGTTACATATTATACAAAGAGGGGATTTTATGATGCAAAGGTGAGTAGAGCATACATTCCAAGGAGAAAAGATGGGAAATCCTCTTCTCTAGGTTAAATGTACCCAAATCTTTTAAATAATCCTTGAATTAGCATGGTATTCTTTATAACGCAGTCTTTTTTTTTTAAACCCTTACCTTCCATCTTGGAATCAATACTGTGTGTTTGTTCCAAGGCAGAAGAGTGGTAAGGGTTAGGCAATAGGGGTTAAGTGACTTGCCCACGGTCACAAACCTGGGAAGTGTCTGAGGCCAGATTTGAACCTAGGACCTCCCACCTCTAGGCCTGGCTCTCAATCCACTGAGCTACCCAGTTGCCCCCATAACTTGTAGTTAAATACCATCAGCCAGCAAGCTACAGTTTAAATGTAAAAACCCTTAGCTTTATATGGGATTAAAAAAACAAAACAAAACCGTTAGAGGACTACTAGATTTGGTCCATGCAGGTTAGTTTGTAAAAGGTATCAAAAAGGTAGGACCTAGACTCAGGCCATCTTTGCTTAAAGACTAGTTCTCCAAAAACAATACCATGCTGGCCTATATCAATACTAAAATTTGATGACCAAAATTGAACATAATGCTTCAAGGTCTAAGACAGTAAAGTGCAATTTTAACCTTATTTGTTCAGGATAAACTACCATTTTTGTTATAAAACATGAACTATTATTTCTTTCAAATGAAATATAGGGCTGAAATTTTATAATGATAAGCATAATTTCAATAGATTAAACTCATTCTATTCCAATGAGATCTTTTTGGATCCTGATCTTGTTGTTTACTATGTTGGCTACCATTATACAGTTTCACATCATCAGCAAATCTGATGAGCATTTGACCCAGGTCTTCCCAAGTCAGTAATAAATGTGTTTTCTTCCCTCCATTATATAGATAACAGAAATGTAAGTAGTCATTATGGCATAAAGACTGGCCCTTTTTTCGATATGCTATGGTAACAGTTATTAGGCCTTTACTAGACAGAAATTGTTACATTAGAAGAGACAATTTAATCTGTTCAATGAAACAATTTGAAATTTCTTCACCAAGGGAAGTATATATTTTGAAATGAATGTTTTCTACATTTAATTATTTTACTAACTTGTTAATCTTTATAGTTTAACCAAATTTAAGTGAATAAGGAAAATCTTATTGCTACAACAAAATTCCTCTGCCCTCTCTGGTCCTTCTGTCCGATCTCTTCAGTCTCCTTTACCTTCATCCAATGGATCATTATCCATTATAGGCTCATTAACTTTAGTTAACCGCCTTCCCAGACCTCATATTCTTTGGAAGATTGTCATAAGCCCCACCCCCAGTCTCATTAACAGACAGTTGATGAGGTTATCACTTTTATGCAGAAGGCTCCCAGATCTGTATAACTAGTGCCAATCTCTCTCCTAAACAAGTTAGTCCTTTTATCACCAACTACTTATTCAAACTGGATGTTCTGTAGATATCTCATTCAACATGTCCAAACACAGAACTTACTGTCTCTTTCTCTCTGCAAACATCCTTCCAATTAGCCAATTTCAATAATATTCTGTCATTCTTAATTCCTCTCACATTCATTTGTCTCACAATACAATATTTTTTAGTGCCTTTCTCTAAGGCATTTCTTAAGTCCTCTTCTTTTCAACTCATCATCACTACTCTAGTTCCTTTCATCTATATTATTGTAAAAGCCTTCTAATTGGACTCTGACTCAAATTTTTCCCCCACTCCAATTCATCTTTCACAAAACTGTTGAAGTGTTTTCTTGAAAGTATGTATTGACTATGTTATTTCCACCTTTAGACTTTAATGGCTACCTATTATCTCTAGAAGAAAATATAAATATAAAACTGTTATTCAAAACTCTTCACAATCTGGTCATTCCTAGCTTTCGGGATCATCATTCCTCTTTGGGCATTATATAGTACAAACATACTGCCCTATTTGTCAGAAAGGCTAGTGGAAATGTGAGACTAGAGGTTACCAGAAGTTAGGGCAGGATATATATAGACTGAGAACCATCAACATAGATATAATGATATCTATGAGTTCTGAGTAATCATGGCGGCTACGTAGACACAGGACTCTTCCTTTCCTCATCGCCTACTGATAAATACTACCTCAAAAGGTAAAAAAAAAAACGAAAACAAAAACCCAAATTCATATGAACGAAGGGACTCCAGAGGGACGCAGCATTGAAGGTATGTGGAATTCGAGCATTTCCACACTATAACAGGGTGAAAAGCTGATCAGCCCTCCCCCACCCCACACACAGTGCACTACAGTCAGACCCAGTGCACTACAGTGAGCGAGCAAGGGGCAATCTGAAGCGAGTGAGGGGCACCCCTAGGTCCTTGGCAGCTGACTGAGACCACCAAGGACCTACTCCTGAGAGCCCAGCAGGCTTAAGAGCATAGACCTTGGGCGTGGAGATAGGGCAGGCAAGGGCAGGTCGGCAAACCATAGAAGCAACGAGTCTCAAGAGGTGGTCTCAGGCAAAAACCTAGCTCCTTAGCTCCATACACAGAGAGAGCCTGCCCTCCTCACTCAGACTTCTGACAGGCAAGGGAAGGAAAAACAAGCACAGTGATGGCAAATAATGCCCAGGAAAAACAACATCCCAATACCAAGAGGAATAAGAAGAAGGGATTGACCCTGGAGGAAAAATCCAGACCACAGAGGAAATAGCAGAAGTGGATGAACAAATAAATGCATCCAAACCTTCCCCCCCCAAAATGGAAATTGGCCACAAGCTCTTGAAGAATTTAAATCAGAGCTTATGAGAAAGATGGATGAATTGTGGAAAGTAAAGTGGGAAATAGGTTGAAAAGAAAATAACAGTTTAAAAGACAGGAATTGCCAACTGGAGACCAAACTTAAATAGCTGGAAGCCATGAAAAGCAGGATAGACCAAACTGAAAAGGAAAATCAAAAGATTATAGCAGAAAAAAAAATTATAGTGGAAAACCAGTCTTTAAAGACCAGAATTGGGCAACTGGAAGCCAATGATCTTGAAAAACAGCAAGAATAAAAGTCAAAGAAACATGAAATATCTCACTGATAAGATGACTGAACATGAGAATCGATCTTGAAGAGACAGTTTGAGACACTTTGTTCTACCTAAAAACCCAGAAGTAAACAGAAATATTGATATTATACTACAAGAAATTATCCAAGAAAATTGCCTTGATGTTCTTCAACAAGAGGGAAAAACAGACCCTGAAAGAGTTCACAGAACACCCTCTACACTAAATCCTCAAAAGACAACCCCCAGGAACATAGTAGGCAAATTGAAGAGCTTCCAAGCTAAGGAGAAAATTTTACAAAAACCCAAAAAGAGACAATTCAGATATCAAGGAACACCAATCAGGATTATACACAAGACCTGGCAGCTTCCACACTAAAGGACTGCAAGGCTTGGAAAATGATATTCAGAAAGCAAGAGAATTGGGTCTTCAACCAAAGATCACCTCTACCCATCAAAACTGACTATATAACTTCCAGGGGGGCAGTTTAGGCATTCAACAAAATAGATCTCCAATTATTTGTAAAGAAATGACCAGACCTAAGTAGAAAGTTTGATATACAAATAAAATAAAATGAAAAGGTAAATAAGAGAGGAGAAAGGGAAAAAATGCTTTTTTAATTTAAATTTTCTTCTTTAAGGACTTTAATAAGATCAAATTGTTTATATTAATATATGGAAAATGTTATTTGTAACTCTCAAAAGCTACATTTAGTAATTAGAAGAATCATGAACAGATAGGGATTGGGGTAATAAGTGGTATAAGGTGATATGCAAAAAAGAAAAGGGGGAATAGAAGATGTCACAAAGAGAAACTTGAAGGAATAAGATAAATAAGATAATCTATATCACACAAAGAGGTGCATGGGAAGGGGAGGAATACTATTATAAGTAGGAGAGGAAGAGAGTGCTAATACACAATACTTAAATCTTACTCTCGATGAAATCAGTTCTGAGAGGGAAGAGCATCTAGATCCACTGGGGTATGGAATTCTATCTTATCTTATCCTATAGGGAAAGGGAAAAGGGAAAAGGAGGGGGGAGTGGGGCAGGGAATTCAAAAAGGGAAAGAGGGGGAAGGGAAATTAATAGACCATAAAAAAAGGGGTACAAAAAGGGAGGGGAAGGAAAGGGAAGTATGATAAGGGTGGGGATTAGGGGGACTAAGTAAAAGCAAACCTCTGGTTTGAAAGGATAAAGTGAAAGAAGAGTAGAACTAGGAGAGGATAGCAAAATGTTGGGGAATACACAAGTAGCAATCATAACTCTGAACAGGAATGGAATGAACTCATACATAAAACAAAAGCAAATAGAGTGGATTAGAAATCAAAATCCTACCATATGTTGTCTACAAGAAACACACATGAGGTAGGCAGCCACCCACAGGGTAAAAATTAAAGGTTGGACCAAAATCTATTCGGTCTCAAACGAGAAAAAAAAAGGCAGGGGATCGCAATCATGATATCTGACAAAGCCAAAGTAAAAATAGATCCGATTATAAGAGATAGGGAAGCTAATTGCATTCTGATAAAAGGCAGTATAGACTGAAGAAATATCAGTAATCAACTTGAATGCACCAAAAGGTAGAGCATCCAAATTTCTAAAGGAGACACTAGTGGAGCTGAAGGAAGAAATAGATAGTAAAACTATACTAGTGGGAGACCTGAACCTTCATCAAATCTAGATAAATCAAACCAAAAAATAAGAAAGGGGTAAGATATGTGAATGAAATCTTGGAAAAATTAGAGTTAATAGATATATGGAGAAAAATAGGGCCAAAAAGGAATACACCTTTTCAGGAGCACATGGTATATTCACAAAGATGGACTATGTAATAGGGCATAAAAACATGGCAAACAAGTGCAAAAAAGCAGAAATAATAAATGCAACCTTTTCAGATCATAATTCAATAAAAATAATTAAGGGTACATGGAGAGCAAAAATAAAAATTAATTGGAAATTAAATAATATGGTTCTCTAGTATTGGCTAATTAAAGAACAAATCATAGAAATAATAATTTCATTGAAGAAAATGACAATGATGAGACATCCTTTCAAAATCCAAGGGATGCAGCCAAAGCAGTACTCAGGAGGAAATGTATATCCTTGAGTTCAAATATTAACAAATTAGGGAGGTCAGAGGTCAACAAATTGGACATGCAAATCAAAAAAACTTGAAAGTGAACAAATTAAAAATCTCCGGATGAAAACTAAATTAGAGCTCCTAAAATTTAAAGGAGAAATTAATAAAATTGAAAGTGAAAAAATATAAAATAGGCAAAGTACTGATCAATCTAATTAAAAAAAGGAAAGAAAATCAAATTAACAGTATCATAGATGAAAAGGGAGACCTCAACTCTAATGAAGAGGAAATTAAGGCAAAGATTAAAAACTATTTTGCCCAATAGTAAGGCAATAAATATGGCAGGCGATATGGATGAATGTTTACAAAAATACAAATTGCCTAGATTAACAGAAAAAGAACTAGAACACTTAAATATTCCCATATCAAGAAAAGAAATTGAACAAGCCATCAAAGAACTCTCTAAGAAAAAATCCCCAGGGCCTGATGGATTCACAAGTGAATTCTATCAAACATTCAAAGATCAACTAATCCCAAAAGCAAAGGAGTTCTACCAAATTCCTTTTATGACACAAATACGGTACTGATTCCAAAGGCAGGCAGGTCAAAAGCAGAGAAACAAAACTACAGGCTAATCTCCTTAATGAACATAGATGCAGAAATCTTAAAGAATACTAGTAAAGTCTCCAGCAAGTGATCATAAGGGTTATTCATTATGATCAGTTGGGATTTATGCCAGGAATGCAAGAATGGTTCAATATTAGGAAAACCATCCACATAATTGACCATATCAATAAGCAAACCAACAAAAATGACATGATTATCTCAATGGATTCAGAAAAAGCCTTTGACAAAAAATACAACACTTATTCCTATTAAAAATACTAGAAAGTATAGGAATAGAAAGGCCTTTACTAATAAACACTATACATCTAAAACTATCAGCAAGTATCATCTGCAATGAGGATAAATTAGAAGCAATCCCAATAAGATCAGGAATGAAACAAGGATGCCCATTATCACTTCTATTATTTAACATTGTGCTGGAAACACTAGCAATAGCAATTAGAGAAGAAAAAGTAATCGAAGGTAATTAAAACAGGTAATGAGGAGACTAAGCTATCATTCCTTGCAGATGATATGATGGTCTAAGTAAAGAATCCTAGAGAATCAACTAAAAAGCTAGTGGAAATAATCAACAACTTTAGCAAAATTGCAGGATACAAAATAAACCCACATAAATCATCAGCATTTCTATATATCTCTAACGCATCTCAGCAGCAAGTTAGAAAGAGAAATTCCACTTAAAATCACCCTAGACAATATAAAATATAAATATAAAATATAAATATAAAATACTTAGGAATCCATTTGTCAAGACAAACACAGGAACTATTTGAACACAACTACAAAACACTTTCCACACAATTAAAACTAGATCTAAAACATTGACTGCTCATGAGTAGGACTAGTTAACATAATAAAAATGACAATCCTACCCAAATTAATTTACTTATTTAGTGCCATACCCACTGAAGTACCACAAAACTTTTTTACTGAATTAGAAAAAAACATCATAAAGTTCATTTGGAAGAACAAAAGATCAAGGATATCAAGGGAAATGTTGAAAAAAAAGTAAAGGAAGGTGGCCTAGCAGTACTGGATCTCAAACTATACTATAAAGCAGTGGTCGTCAAAACAATATCCTACTGGCTTAGAGACAGAAAGGAGGATCAGTAGAATAGTCTTGGGGTAAATCACCTCAGTAAGACAGTATATGATAAACCCAAAGATCCCAGCTTTTGGGACAAAAATCTACTATTTGACAAAAATTGCTAGGAAAATTGGAAGACAGTGTGGGAGAGATTGGGTTTGGATCAACATCTTACACCAGGATAAACTCAGAATGGGTGAATGACTTGAATATAAAGAAGGAAACACAGAATAGACTTGTTAGATCTTTGGGAAAGGAAAGATTTTAAGACCAAGCAAGAATTAGAAAAAAATTACAAAATGTAAAATAATTTTGATTACATTAAATTAACAAGTTTTTGTACAAACAAAACCAATGTAACCAAAATTAGAAATGAAGCAACAAATGGAGGGGGGGGGCACACGGGCGGGGGGTGTTTATTGAAAACAAAACAAAACAAAAAAACCCTGACAAAGGTCTAATTAATCAAATTTATAAGGAGCTAAATCAATTGTACAAAAAAAAAAAAAATCAAGCCATTCCCCAATTGACAAATTGGCAAGGGACATGAATAGGCAATTTTCAGATAAATCAAAACTATTAATAAGCACATGAAAAAGTGTTCTAAATCTTATAATCAAAGAAGTGCAAATCAAAACAACTCTGAGGTACCAGAAGTACTCACAACTAGCAGATTAGCTAACATGACAGCAAAGGAAAGTATCTAATGCTGGAAGGGATGCGGAAAAATTGGGACATTAATACATTGCTGGTGGAGTTGTGGATTGATTCAACCATTCTGGAGGGCAATTTGGAACTATGCCCAAAGGGTGCTAAAAGACGACTGCCCTTTGATCCAGCCATAGCACTGCTGGGTTTATACCCCAAAGAGATCATAATGAAAAAGACTTATACAAGAATATTCATAGCTGCACTCTTTGTGGTGGCCAAAAATTGTAAAATAAGGGGATGCCCTTCAATTGGGGAATGGCTGAACAAACTGTGGAATATGTTGGTGATGGAATACTATTGTGCTAAAAGGAATAATAAAGTAGAGGAATTCCATAGAGACTGGAACAACCTCCAGGAAGTGATGCAGAGTGAAAGGAGCAGAACCAGGAGAACATTGTACACAGAGACTGATACACTGTGGTACTATCAAATGTAATGGACTTCTCTATTAATAGCAATGCAACGATCCAGAACAATTTTTATTTTTTAAGGTTTTATGTGAAAGAACACTATACACATTGACATGAAAAATTGTGGGAATAGAAACACAGAAGAAAAACAACTGCTTGACCACATGGGTCAATGGGGATATAGACTTGAAATGATCACCCTAGTGCAAATGTCAATAATATGGAAACAGGTTTTGAACAAGGACACATGTAAAACCCAGTGGAATTGCACATCAGCTATGGGAGGCGGTGGGGGGAAGTGAGGGAAAGAACATAATACTTGTAACCACGGAAAAATATTCTAAATTTTCATGAGAGTGAAAAAAAATAATGAAATCTATGAGGTGAACAATAGCTTAAGAAGACTAAGTCAAGTGAAGGGTGGTTTTTTCCTTGTTAAAGGTTGGAGAGATCTAGGTAGCAAGGAAAGAACCAAGTGAGAAGGAAAATTTAAAGATTTGAGAAAATAGAAGGGAGGAAAAGGGATAGATAAAAAGTACAAGCAAGGACTGATCTTGAAGGGGCCCCTCTCCAGACTGGAAATGAGATATTAAAGAGTTTTGAAGAATAGATAACTTATTTTTATGGCAAAGGAGGAGGCGAAGTCTTTTGAGAAGGAGAAGAGGTTTGGAACAAGTGCTAAGGAGATTAGACAATTATTTAGGGACAAATAACAGATCTGTCATTTTGCAGTGAAAGCCAAGTTGAGATTAGGTAATGAATTTATAGTAGACACAGCAGAGGTGTGGGACTTCCTTTAGTAGCACATAAAAATAGAGCAGAAAGTAGGGATTACCTGGGTTTAGGCAAGGCATGAGTGGCAAAAAAAAATAAAACAAGAAGGCAAGTGATTTAAGAGCAGAGGACAGTATATGGTTGTACTGGGTAACTAAAAGGTCAAAGGAAAGAAGAAAGGCTAGAGTTATGGACTGGAAAATAAAGGAAGATTAGAGGTGCTAAAGGTCATGGCCAAAATGAAGAACAATACGAGGGCAAAAGACAAAAAGATTTTAGTAAGAGAGTTAACTTTAAAAGATGTGGATCATGAAGGAACAGTACTCAAGTGGGAAGATTAATCGTTTAACTCATTTCTATGCAGGACCAAAATGTAATGAAGGTGCAGTTCATGGAGTGTTTAAAGGAATATCAACATACATATTGAAGACATTAAGTGTAAGAAAGGGATTTCTCTTGAGGGGGACAACAGATTAGAAAGTAATTGCAATCAGAAGCAGAATAAAGTGGTGTAAAAAGATGGAATTAATCCAAAGGTAGACAAATAAGTGATAGCAGCAAAGGGAAGGTCTTAAAGTAGCAATGAGAAACAAGAACATTTTCTTCCCCCAGACACAGAAGACATGGGAGCTCTATCCTAGAGGGGTGAGGGACAAAATGTCTTCTGGGGAAAAGAATAGGTTTCTATGAAAATAAGAAAATGAAAGTATAAATCTAAAATGAAAGGAACTATGTTAATGATATAATCAATATTTCAGAGGACACAAGGAATGAAGAGGACAGAGAAAGATAGGGGTTCAGAGGTTGATAGGGATGAGAAGGCAGTCATAGAATGAATCACAGGGATTAGAAGGGCTAGTTGCTTGCTAGCAAATTACTTCAGTTTACATAGCTGAGTTTTGGCATATTTCAATTTATACCAGAAAGCACTGTAGGAGACACACTTAAGCCTTAACTAAGCAATCAAATAGTTTAAAATAAAGCAATATCACCATCTTTTTATCTATCAACAGAAAAAAAAAATTACAAAAGCCAAAGCTGAATAAAAATAATTGGAGCATTTAGTGTGTATGTGTATATATTCAAATATATGCAAAACTACAGAAACTACAACCGACAACCAAGTTCTCTCCAGAGTCAAATCTCATCCTCAGAGAAAGCTAATACTTTGAAAACTAAGAACCAATACAAAATAACACCAGTTAAGAGCAATCAGCATTGAATTTCTGTTCTTCAAAAATAAAGCTAAAAATTACTAAACATGAATGATCATAGGCTAGGTAATAATGATCTAGAGCTACCTGAAGGCAGAAAACTATAAACAAAATATTGAACATATACTGAATCGAAAACAAGAGCCTTTAACTATTGATCAGTTATCACAACCCAGATTTGAGGGTGAGGAAATAATTTTCTCTCATCTGCCCAAAAAATCAAGTGTCAGCACTTCTTGAGAAGGTTCAGGATGATCAACAGAATATACAGAAACTATCATCCAATTAATTAATAAATATTTATTAAGCACCTACCATATACCAGGTATTGTACTATTTACTTACAGCTTACACTAAAATGAACTGATAATTTGTCCTAATTTTCCCCTATCAAATACTTTAACAATACTTCCTTTACAATTTGTATTCTTAGCTAATTTTCAGGATTTCTATTGTAATAGCAAGAGATATATAGTTCTTCTTAAAAAATGACAAATTTTAAAGAGGTAAAAGCATGATAATCTGAGCAATAATTAAATTTACTCTGTATTAAACATATATATCAAATGTTGGAAAGTATTAAATGCAATCGAATGTATTAAAAATCTCATGGGTAGGAGAGTAATGTCTGTACAAATTAAATTTTTTAAAAAAGCATAAAAATTAAGTCAATAGATCATTTTATCTTTATAAAGTTATTACATATGCATTATTAAATGCCACCAGGAAGACACAATGAAAATAATACCAATAATTTATTTTTCAAAAATTAAGTAAACATATGGGTTCATATTAGAATTACTAGTTCAAAAAGGAACATAGTCCTTTGGATTTTCATTCCAATTAACATTGCTACCCTCAGGGAGGCAGATATTACCGAAATGTTATACCACTCTGGTCAATTTGAAATCCTCTCAAGCAAAAACATATGCAAAATCCTTTTCACTTGAAGAACATTCTGGTTTGAGGTTCATGTAATTAATGAGATGAGGTCAGGTACATTCTTTTAAAAATGAAAATGTTTAGCTCTCTACAATATTGAGAATAGCATCATCCCTAGTGAAACTAACTGGGGAAACTCAGTTGGCTTATAAAATTGAATAGATATTGTACTCCAGGATTCATTAAATATATGTTAAAATGATATTCAAGACCTTGGAGGCATACATTCTTATCAAGATTAAATTGTTTCCTCCTTTCTAATTCATATGCACACATAAGCATGTGAGTGTGTGGAGATATAGATATATATATATAGATATATATATATATATATAAATAAAATCTCAGATTTCTTAGTCTATCTGATTTAATAGAAAAAATTCTGAACTGAGTCAGAAATACTAGTTTGGTGAGTGGATAAATTACTTAACCTAAGCCTATTTTTTCAGCTTTAAAATATTTGCATAGCCTGCCTCATAGTTATTTAAAGTGCTTCACGAACAGCTGGAAGAGCAAGCAACAGACTATGCATGTATTATGAATACATATGCTTTATATATACAAATACATATATATTCTTAAAGTAAGCTATCATTAACCTCATCATCCCTGTCAAACCTTTGATATCCAAAATTAAACATTTTCCATTTATTATCAAAATATTAACTACATTTTTGAAGCATAAAATTTTTTTGTCTAATTATACATGCACAAACCAGTCAATAAACCCCAAACCAGCCTCGGGTATAGATAAAGATAGTCAGAAATCAAAAGTATAAGATGATTTACTACTCACATTATGTAATAGTTTTTAAAAATTTTCCTATACTTTATCCTCAAACTTAAAAAAACAGAATAAAAGGAAATATTTTATTTAAATCAGTTACCCAGGATTAAATATTGAAGAACTCCCAAATACATACTACTAGGGAGACATGCCAAAAGAAATGACTACAGAAAAGGATGGCAAGACTTGGAAGAACTAATGCCAAGATGAGCAGGGAAACTATACATGTAATGATTCTAGTAATACAATAAAAGAACATGAACACAACAAAAACTGAATGTTGTGAAATTATAAGGACTAAGTTTGATTTCAAAGAAGAGATATGAGAATCACCTCCTTTCTTTATAGAGGCAGGACAATATGAGCATGGAAGACGGGATAATTGATTTAGAGCAAAAGTCCTTTATAGTCCCGTCTCCTCATTTGAAAGGTAAGGAATTGGAGTCAAAAGAGGACAAAAAACTAGTCTAAGGTAAAAAAAGTAGTAATTGGCAGATTAAATTTAAATCCATATCTTTTTACTCCAAATCATATAACCCTTTCTGTTATGCCTGATATATTGGTTAATTTTAATGAATCTTTTTTTTCTTTTTAAATACTTCTTTGTTATAAAGGTCTGCTATCCCTAATATATATGAATCCAACTACTGGAAAGAAGTGTGGGGTGGGGAAGAATACATAAGAAAATGAAAGCAATGTCAAATGTCTGTTTGCCATACATATGGTTAAAATTAATTTGACTTTA
This sequence comes from Monodelphis domestica, assembly GCF_027887165.1. NCBI lineage: Eukaryota > Metazoa > Chordata > Mammalia > Didelphimorphia > Didelphidae > Monodelphis > Monodelphis domestica. The sequence goes on from NC_077228.1 coordinate 178,788,461, forward strand.
AAATTTGAGGATTTCAAGACACCCTTGAGATAAGTGATTGTTCCTATGAAATTAGAAATGCAAAGAAATGAAAAAAAAATCTGGATCCTTTCATAACCCCAAAATAAAGAATTTTAAAGATAATATAAAATATACAGATAGACAACAAAAGTAAATATGTATTATTCAAGCTTTAACACAAGCCAGATATGGGTATGGTTCAACTTATTTTCAGACCATAAAAAAATTTTGGATATTGGACAAACACACATATTCCATGCCTTTATTTTCTGCCTGTGTAGTATCCCTAGCAAGTATTCAACAAAGGCTCATGTTCTTCCAATTAATTTCATTAAAAAAATTCACAGATCTATTATTATTATTTTATAACATACTCTTAATAGCTATAATAGCTGCCAAGTCTAACTGGACTATAATGAAAAAAAAAAAACAGAGAATCAGAGAAATTCATGCAAATGTCTGTCATTACTAACATATTCCTAAAAATTACTGTTTATCAATTAATTAATGACCATAGAATTTAATGAAGTGGCTTAACTCTTTTAAATGTATGTAATATTAATTTTATCTAGAAACCAACACTGGCACCCTAGAAAAGTTGGACAAAACAAATATTTTTCATTTTGGTTAAAATTATATTATTGAACTATAAAAATACATACTCTGTAACTGATGTTACTACACTTTCCTGTCCAGCAGGTCCAACTGGATCATCTTTAAATTTATCACTTGGAAGTTGTGGTGGTAAAAATTCCACATCTTTTTTCTTTGGGACCTTGTAATACTTCCAGGTTATATGATCTTCATCTTCTTCTAAATTTACAGCTGTACCAACATATACCGTAGGCTCCAAAACTTCTGGAAACTGTGCTGGGAAAGAATGAGACAAACCATCTATCCTATCTTCCAATGGTTTAGTAGGTACCAAGGGATCAGGTGTTGGCATTTGATAGAAATGTTGACTCTGAGGAGTTGAGGGGGTTTTAGTTACTGCTTCGTCAACCACATCACATGGATGAGGACTAAGAGGTGGTGGCTGAGGGGAGTTTGCAATTTCAGTGCTATGCATCTGAGGAGTCTTTGCCACATCATTAGTTCGGATGTTTGAGAATCTCACTTGGCTGTCTGGAGCAGAGATCACCAGCCTCTGACTTGCTGTATCTGTTTCCATAGTATCATCACTAATAGATGCCCGATGGTGAAAAGGAGTCAAGGGACGTTTCTGTGGCTTTTCACTTTTTTCTTGCTTCTCATTGGCTTTGTGCTTGGGAGCTGCTTGTTGTTGCTGGCCTACAGGTGGTGCCTGCCCCTGTTGTCCAGAATGTCTTGGTTTGAAATTTTTGTGCCTGAAGGAGGAAAGTCAAAGAAAGATTTGAAAAACTTAAGTCACTACTATAACTAGTTACTGTCAACATTAAAATAATTTTCAGTACAAATCTATAGTTTGACAGCTTCTTCCAAGTTAAGAGACAGGACTATATGGATAATTTCAGTTCAAAATAAAAGATTTTAATCAATGGCCTACAACTCAAAAGAATATTGAAGGGCAGCTAGATGCTTAATAAACAGAGAGCCAAGCCTGAGAGGTGATCCTGGGTTCACATCTGTCCTCACTTTCTAACAGGATGACTCTGGGCAAGTCACGTAACCCCAATTACCTAGCCCTTGCCACTCTTCTGCTTTGGAACCAGTACTCAGTATCGATTCTAAGACAATAGGAAAGAGTTTTTAAAATAAAGAATGCTGAAATGAGAGGTTCATGGAAAATAATCTTATTTAGCATCTCTGAAATCATGTGATTATAGCTAGTTTTCCTTAAATGTTTTTAAATTATGTAAATGTTAAAGTACAGTTTAAAATTAATTTTAAGTATATGATGATACTGCAAAAACAATAATATTTATATAATAATGACTGACCAAATTCTATCAAAACTCCAACTGTGGGCAAATTTTGACTCTCTGCTTTAAATCAGATCAAGCCTAGAAAGTATAGTAGTGACCATTGGGATTCCCCTCAAAGAACGATCCAAAGCTTCCCTGGATTAAAATTAACCAGAAGACCCCCAAATATTTAATCTATTAAGTACCAACCCTAGCTTGTATTTCATCAACAAAATTAGCATCCTTTCTACCAAAAAATACCTCCCCCACACCAAATTACAATTGCTTGGTGAGGGGCCCCATTGCTTGGAGAATTCAAATAATACAAGAACAGGTATACTGGAAGAATTGAAAAACAAGAGACTTTTAGATATATATCATTTGGGTTCTGAAGTAAGGAGAAATATTTAAGGTAAGTGGCTATTTTTATTCAATGAGAATATTATTAGCCTTGTCAAGGCAAATTGGCTCCTAGTCTTTTATTCTATGGAAGAAAAATCCTTCTATTTTTAATCACTTAAAAATCATATGCATAATTTTTCTGCATTATTAAAGTTTTTGTGTTGTATTATGATGGTTTAATGTTTAAAAACAGACTCTTTGCAAGTCTGCTATAAACTCTGGTGATGACAAATAATTTTTATTAGTCTATTCTTATAGTTAGCAGATACTTTAATTGATAATTTTGTAAATTCATTGGTTTAGAGTAAACAAATACAACAGAGGTAACTGTCTTTAAAGTTCATATACAATAAGTATACAAATAATGGGAATATATATATGTGTTGGACTGTTTTGTTCATAGGACCTAAATTCTGCAAAGAAACTGAATTCAAATATTAAGTGTTCACAACACAAAGGATACTATGTTGGGTCTTAGAGATAAAAGGACAAAAAAGAACATAAAGTCTACCTTCAAGGAAATTACAATCTAAAGGGGGATAGGGGGTCGCTGAGAAGAGAAAATTTCTACAAGTCAGTCCCAGATATGCTGATTTATACAAACAGCAATCATATACTGTTTCTGTATAATGAGGCACACCTATCACACCAAGGGTTGTTTTGGAGTATAATTCAACTTGGTTCTTGACAATAGCGATTTCTAGCTATTTCCAGATAGATAAATTACCAGAAGGTAAATACCTTCTATGGGGGGGTGGGGCGAGATTAGAAATAGAACCCTTTGACAGAAGTTTTGCTTAGTAAGGATAATAAATTCAATTTAAAAGCAACTGATATTCACAACGCCTCCTTACCATTTTCAACATTCAGACAATCCTACCAAAATACAAAATTAGAAAGTTAAATTATCATTGGAGAAAGAAGATATAATCATATTTAACATTGCTACTAATTTACAAGAGTTGATGCTAGTTTTTCCATACACCACTCTCAGTCACAAACTCTGCCTAAATCAGATATTAGCCAATATTTTTTGATCTTTGTTATTTTTCAACCAAAAAGAGTCATGAAAGTCATGAAATTTCATGAAAGTTCCTAAAGATAAAACCCTCTTGATATTCTGTCCAACATAATACAAGTCTGTTTAGCAACTATGAATCTACCTTGAACAGCTACAACTTGTCCTCTGTGTGGTCTCAACAAAATCCCAGGATGCAACTTTGTCAGCAGTTTCTTCTTCACACATACCACTTGATGAAGCAGAATACTTCCTCCTAAGAGTTGAAATTGTTTACAAATTTCATTACTTTGTGTATTTAACTTAAGCTAAATCAAATGCTTGTAAAACAGTTAAACAGAAAAACAAACAATAAAAACTTAACATTTTAGAACTGAATAGAAAATACATACTTGTTCTGTGCTCTGTTCATATTGCATTCTTGCCAAACTCTATCCACCACCTGATCGGCTAGCTTTCTGGGTATTTTCCCACCATGATGGCTAGTACTATCTGAGTTGAATCCATCAGAAACTGAAGGAAATTTGACCCATTTATGAGCAGACTGAGCATCAACTGGGGGAAAAACATAATACAGGGTGGAATGAATAAATGAATAGGTTTGTTCCATTTTATGTTTAATTAACTGCTCCAACAAAAACTTGTTCCAAGTATTCAATTTAATCCATTCACACAGAAACAGTTTAAAATTTTTAATTTAAAATACTGTTTTAAGTACAAAAATTAGCCACAGGGGAAAAAAATCTTTACAAAAGATGTTTTATAAAAGGGTTAGTGTTCAGTATCCATAGAAAAGGACTATTTTAAGCAACCAATAAAATATACAAGTATTCAAAAGTAGACACCAGTAACTAGTTATAATGGGATGTATTTTAAATGGTACAAATACTGCTTCTATTGTCTAATTCATATTACCTCAAAGTAAGGGGTATATATGAATTCTTCCTTCATGGAAGAGTATTGAGGAACTAGGCATTCAGAAAAATTCTCTTTCACAGAAAGCACAAAACATGGAAATAGCCATTCCATGTACATTTCCCATTTACTACCATTTCTCTCCAGTTAAAGTTACCTCACAAACAAGGTTATATAATAGTAAGTGGTAGAGTATATTACTAATATAAATGTTAGGCTATTCTTTTTTTAATAACGTCTTCATTCAACTAATATTGAATAGATTAAAATACTACTTTCCTCTATAATTGCCCTTCAAAATAACATGATGATGGTATATAGGAAATATATCTTGGTAGGAGACTGAAAAAGGATAGGACTGCTTATAAACTAAACGAGTTGAATCACTTATCCTAACTCCCTGAGCTTAGCAAACTTAAGGATATAACCCAACAAATTCTTAGTAGTTATCTGAGGGTAGACCATACCCACTGGGAGGCATTTTCAGAAACTAACCACTCTATATCAATACAAAATGAACTATCTAAGTAGGTCTTAAGAGGTGCAAGATATGAGTAAAGAAAATGATTTTTAAAAACTCTTTTTGCTATCTTAATGTATTTAAAATTCTCTGGACTGATTGTTTAAAAGAAGTAAAAAGCATTTATCAAGTAACTTAATGCTGAAATTGAAAATTTTTGGCTTTACCACAAACAATTCTAGTATTTTATTTGCTTTCTAATCAGTTTGGAATTGTCCCCTGAAATGAAAAATATGCAAGCTGACTACCAAATGACTGGTTGAACTAAAATAAAGAGAGCAAATTCTAGCTACAGAGAGCTTTAAAAGCAAGATGTGAAAGACACTACATGCAAATCCTTCTCATGAAAGTCACTTGTACTTTTCTGTAATTTGCTTTTAAACCCATTAAATTTTCTACTTATATTAGCCTCAAAACAAAACCTAAAAAGCTTTCCAATCAGGTACAACTGCCAAACAAATTGGGAGCATACAGAATGTTCATCTTCTTTTTGATTTCTCTAAACACAAGTGAGAATACATATACCCATTTTGCAGATTAAGAAACAGAGGGCAAATGTCCAAAAAACCTGATGGCATCTACTCCATTGTTTTTTTTTAATTTATAGGATATTATTATTGTTTTATAATAGCTCATCAAAACAAGTTTATAATATTTTTATCTCAGTAACAAAAATGAGTACTTTTTCCATTTTTTAAATGGAAGGTAAAAACAATTTTAGAACTTAGATCCTAAAGAGGAATAAAAAACTGTGTATAAATATATGTAAAAGTATACATACACATATGTATGTATGTGTGTATGTGTGTGTATGTGTGTATGTGTGTATGTGTGTGTGTGTGTGTGTGTGTGTGTGTGTGTGTGTGTGTGTGTGTGTGTGTGTGTATGTATGTGGTCACCAATCAAAAAGAATCTATCAACAGTGATACCTGTTTGTACTTCCTCAGGAGACGTAGGTGGAGTCAAAGTTACTGAAGACATGGCAGGATCTCTTGTAGAGGCAGGCACTTGGTGGACACCCAAGCAAGTTGTTGAACAATGCGAAGATCCCACGGAGCTAGGAGTAGGAATGTCTGACTGAGGAACTAGCACAAAGCACGCTGGGTAGATCATTCGCACACCAGCTAAAGGGGTGGGGGGGTGGGGGGGAAATCAAATATTTGTCTCAATTGCTAAAGACCATAAAGTTTTATGGTTTCCAATACAACCAAAATCATGTGTCTTTCTATATATGAAAGTATATAAAGATGCTAAGAGCAGAATTAGATCAGTAAATACAAGTTGGCTATGACAATCTAAAAATTAGAATTTTACATATTAAAGGTAAAAATGGACAGATTTGAAGACAATAGTATTTTTACATATGGCAAAAAAACTCTCGTACTATGTAATGCGTTTTTTCTTTATAACAATAAATTTGTTAATTAACATTATATTCAACTTTCAAACAAAAATATTTAAACATGACCAAAAAACCCTGTACTTACGGTAACATTACATAAGTTGATAAAAACCATAAATTTCTGTTGTATTTTGTTCAAGTGTTTATAACTTCAAATTCTCTCTGTAATTTTTCTGTGTTTATCCTAATTGCAATAGGATCTCTGCTATTATTTAGTATGTGTGTGTATATATGTATGTATGTGTATATATTACAGATTCTATTTTGTTCACCTTATATCACTAGTCTTCCTCTACTTTAGATTCCTTATAGTTAACATTTCTTATAGAATAATATTTTTTTACATTCCTATCATTTGCTTAGCCTTTCTCCATTCATTGGGTACACAATTAGTATCTTAGTTGTTTACAACTTATCATAAATATTATTGCTAGTAATACTTTTGTACAATAATAGGTCATTCTTAGGGCATAATCCTCTACAGATGAATTGTTTTGCTGGGACAAAGTGCCAGGGCCATTACAATTAGCTCCTTAGAAAGTAATCTCCTTGAGAGGAAGACTTTTTCACATTTGTATACATAACCTAGTACACATACTGGGTGCTTGATAATGTTTTGTTGATTTAGTACCACTAAATACTATTTTTACCTATAAATCTGCTGAGTTTTTTTTCTCTTTAGGAAGAAAAGTTTATTTTGAATTTACTTGTACAGGTCATAAATCTGCTAAAGCTATACCTTAATTTTGCTTAAGTTTCAGAATTTTTATAAATAATATGCAAAAATATTTTAACTTATTTCCTTGATTTAGTGCTATAATTAGCATTTTTTAATACTATAAGACTAACAATGGAGAAAGTAAACAGTCACACTAAATTTATCTCATCCTGAAGAATCTATTATAAAACATTAGGATATCTATTCAGTTGTGCAGTAACCATTGACCTAATTATGATATTTATGGGTTAAAAAATTATTGATAACTATATTAATTCAACATTATGAAAATGTTCTTGCCATAATGGCATAAATCCTCCTTAATAACAATAGCTACCACCACACTATCAAATGAAAAGTATTTAAGGTTTGTGATACATTTATATACATATATTATTTCTTTTGATCCTCATAACAACCCTGAGGGATAAGTACAAGAATTTTCTGTTTTACTGATAAGGGAATGGAGATTAAATGACTGATCCATCTACAAGCAACAAATTGGCATGTCAACAGCAGGTTTAGAACTCAAGTCTCTCCAACACTCTTTTCCATTACATAATGCTACAACTAATCATAACAATTTTTAAAAAGTATTGCCATGTTATCATGTTACTAATAACATCGTGTGGCCAGTATTTTTTAAATATCTTAGTTCATATTTTAATATATCCAAGAAGTGGTGTATATCCCCACAGCATGATATTCATTCTGTGTCTTCAAAACTGTGCCTAAAGAGTATGCTCTGGAAAGGTTCAGAGTATGGTCCAGGTGACAAAACAAGCCTAGCATCTGAGGAACATCTCAAATAGAAAAAGGATAATCATTAGGATTCTGATGCATGAAATTAAGAATTTTTAAATGGTGTGTGGTCCTTTGCTTCCACAATGATGGAGAAAAGGGGGCGGGGCAGAGACTACTAAGATTCACAAATATTTTTATATTTTTATATCTATAAATTGCTGGTTTTCAAAAGTTGAGATTTTTGTATAATGACCAAATAATATACATCACTATTGAAAAAATTACATTAATACTAACATTTTCATAAAAATAAAACCAGAATAACACATATTTGAATAGTGCACATATTTTGAATAGGTTTACAAAGCACTTTTCTCATATGTCACAGCTGCCATTTGAAAGTCACAGCATGCCAAAAATGTTAATATGTGCCCAAAGGCAGTAAAGAAATTTCATGTAATATTTGGTTATCTTACCTTGTAATGTTCATGATAAACCTAAGTAAAAATGAGCATTGTAATAAGCATAAATATCAGCTATGAGATAAAGAGGTAAGGAAAGCCTACAAAGAACTTGACATGATTCTCAAACAATCAAGTCAAAATATACTTTGATATGCTGTGACTTCACTGTCCACCCTACCTCCCAATCTCTACAACAAACCTAAAACACAAAGGAGGATGGCAATAGATTGAAAGAAAAGTATAGTTTAAGTTCAAGAAATGAAAAAAGCCAAAGACTAGTTGACTCAGAAGTCTCATGGCTATATATCATAAATACTTCCTTCAAGAAGAGAATTTAGATGGGCAGCTGGGTGGCTCAATGGATTGAGAGCCAGGCCTACAGACGGAAGGTCATAGGTTCAAATATGGCCTCAGACACTACCTTGCTCAGTGGAGTAAGAGCCAGGCCTAGAGACTGGAGTTCCTGGGTTCAAAACTGGCCTCCAACACTTCCTGGCTGTGTGACCCTGGGCAAGTCACTTAATCCCATTGACTAGCCCTTACCACTCTTCTGCCTTAGAACCAATACACAGTAATGATTCTAAGACAGAAGGCAAGGGTTTGAAAAACCCTTGGAGAATTTAGAAGGCACTGAACAAGGCAAATTGACTCATATCACAAAGAATGAGCATGGTTGATAATCTCTAGAAAGTGGAGGACTGGTTACCAAACATCAACTAACAATTATTAAATGCCTATTATGTGTTAGGCACTATGCTATGTGCTAGGCATATATGTAGAATAAGAGAATTATTTATTTATAATCTGTTGAACTGTGTGCAGACTATCAACTAAGTTAGAGCAAAATGTCAACCTACCAAAAAAAAGTGAGAAAATGACAACTACTTGTGATTAAAACATTTCTAACCTGGCCTATTCGAAAAAGTCACTGAAACAAAAATGTGGAAAACTGACATGGATCATCACCATTTTCTATAGAAGTTTAACCAGTATTTTTAAATTTGCCTCTATGAGGGAGCCAAGCATCTAGAAACTGACTCAAAACCCTTGATCCTTTTATCAAGCAGAGAGACATGGTCAATGGTCTTGTACCATTCTTAAGCATATTTACTAGAAACTGGAAATGTGCTTACAAACATAGAGAGGGGCAAAAAAGTTTGCCTATGTTTCTGTAGGGATCCATTATCATCTAGAATTGTTAAACCATTGTATGAGCATACCTGAGTTTTCAATTATGTTTCTAAGGACTTGGCAATAGCACTCAAAATAAAGTTGGGAAGAACCAATGAAACACATCCCAAACCAAGCAGACCAGATACAGATGAAATTCATGCTGGGGAATGGGGGGTGAGGGTTGGGGGAAGAGGCTAAGATGTAACTCTGAGAACAAAGAACAATTTTCCCAAACATTCTCCAAAAAAAATAATATTGAATGATAAGGGGTAGGGGTGAAGAGTATAGAGAAAATAACAAATAGTATGGCTATCACCTAAAAGACAATGTGGCAATAACACTAACCCATCCAATATACCCACTCGCTAATAAATAACCTTGCTGTAAAGACCCTTGTGATTAACCTATGTATGAATTAAGGGTATCCTTAATAAAAAACAAGAGAAGCAGCCTTCTGCCAACAAGTTTCTCTAGCCAATCCTATCTTCAATCAAATGACTGACTGAAATATGTAGAGAATATAAGATTGCACCATTACTTTTTGTTGGGTTTTGTTTTTTCCAAAGTATTCAATTTAGTAGCCTTAAAGGTTCTTTTCCATGCATATAAGATCAAATAAATAGAAACAACCACAGAGATGATCAGAATCACTGAATCAACTTATCAATACTAAAGCAAGGCATGAAGGGAGGAATCTACATCTGCTAAATGGGGTTTCTGTTGTCAGAAGATGTCCTAATGGAAAGAGAAGAAAGTGAAGCCTAAGATTCTTTTATGCAGATAGCATTGAGATAATTCCATCAAGTACCAGAATAATATCAGGTCTCCTCAGAGACCCCTAATATTTCTCTTTTAAAAAAAAAGACCCTTACTTTCTGTCTTAGAATTGATTCTAAGGCAGAAGAGTGATAAGAGCTAGTAAATTGGGAGTAAGAGACTTGCTCAGGGTCACACAACTAGGGTCTGATTCACTATCTAAACCCAGAACCTCCTGTCCACTGAACCACCTAGAGGCCCTGAGCCCCATAATTTCTTATATAATGGGGGTGGGGGGGAAAGGGAAGTCAAATGACCAAAGAATTCCCATTGTCTATACATACAGTTGGATAGGTAGTTCATCATTACAGGTGGGTACTGCCAATGGATAGTAAACTGACCCAGGCTGGAATAAAATTAGAGATGGAGCTAGGTTGCATTGGAGAAACTTCAATGATTTCACAATAATTCCAACTTAATTCCTAACACAAAATCCAAATTAACACCATTATTCCCTCAGTGATGCTACACAGGACTATGAATGCTACTCTATGAAAAAAATTAAAATTGCAGGTAATAAGAGGTATAAGAGCAATACATAGTATGATTATAGAAGCAGGCTTCAGTTTATCACTAATGATAATTTTTTTCCCTTTTCTTTTTTCTTCTTTAAATCCATACCTTCTGGTATGGAGTCAATACTGTGTATTGGCTGGGGCAGAAGAGCTAGGCAATGGGGGTCAAGTGATTTGCCCAGGGTCACACAGCTGGGAAGTGTCTAAGGCCAAATCTGAACCCAGGACCTCCTATCTCTAGACCTGGCTCTCAATCCACTGAGCTACCCAGCTGCCCCCTACTAATGATATTTTTTACACTCAAAAAAAGATGTGGGGTGGTTATACGAAAGAGAACAGAATAACCAATTAACAATTCAAGGGCAGTTTAAATGTCTTCTGAATAGGCCTTCCAAAATGTTGACTATAGTCTTCTAGAAAGGATCCTATAAAAACCAAATGCATAGATAAAAGGTCAAGTGGTGAGTGTGCATTATGATCTGAGCCACAGAAAGAAGTAATATCCAAGCTGAAGAAATTTCAGATATATTGCAATAATTATATTGCTACCTTTCATGTAATTTATTATGATGTTATAATCTCTTAGGGGAAGTATATACTTTCTTTCTTTAAAAAACCCTTACTTTCCATCTTACCATTCAATTTTGTGAAATGGCTGCAAGGCAGAATAATGAAATAAAGGGCTAGGCAATGGGGGTTAAGTGACTTGCCCTCTCTAGATCTGGCTCTCAATCAACTGAGCCAGCTATCTGCTCCCAAAGTATATACTTTCAAAACACTATTTCTCCATTGACTGAAATTAGAAATACTGAAAGTTTACCATACTTCTTTTTAAAAAAATTTTTTTAGCATAATGCATACCAACAAGAACTTCTACAGCAGCTAGAGAGTCATCTTCCCAATCCATATCTTCCTGCTTTTCTTCTGACACCTCCTTCAAGCATGATGAGATAGGATAAAATTGTTTCCATTCACCAATCAATTTTTTGGTGGATGAATCTGACATCTTAAATGCTTGTCCTGTGAGAGTGCCATTTAATCCAAATGGACTTAAGATAACTAGAAACACAAAAAGTTTAAATGAGTTAATACATTAAACATCAATTCATTAAGCATGTCAATATTAGATGTCAATATCACATGGGTATACTGTCTAAAGAAAAACAACAAAAATCATACACGGTCCCTAAAAACTATGGACTCTGTCCTTAAGGAGCTTATTTATCAGAAAGGAAGAGAGATGAATGGGGAATAAAACCATATGACATTTAAAGTCAAGCATTTAAAAACTGACATCATACAAGACTGTTTCGATCAGGAGTATACTGAATGTCTTATACTGAATGAAATTTATGTTCAAGGGCTTTCTGATAATACTTAGCTATGATAAGCTTTTATTCATCAGTAACAAGAGAATTACTAAAAAGCTGGGGGGGGGGCGGGGGGGAAGGAAATCGTGGAATTTATGAGTGAAAATTTTCTATTCTGAGTAAGGATATTCCTAAGGTATAAAATAAAGGAAGAACTATCCAAACAGAGGAAACAAACAATTGAAGAAAACATACCTTGAAAGGGGTTATTAGATTGCTGAGCAAGGGTGATGTGCTCTTCACTAAGAAGATATACAGGTTGATGCTGGTTAATTTCCACGCTGGTACAAACATTGCTGTCCCCGTGCAAGAAAAAGGTGAAAGAGCAGGACAAGTGTTCGCTGATTTAAAAAAGGAAAAAAGAGGAAAAGTTATGGGTTTTTTTTTTAAGTTTTTAAACATTATTTTATTTGGTCATTTTCATACATTATTCATTGGAAACAGAGATCATTTTCTTTTTTTTCCTCCCCCCCCGCCCCCCCCCCATCCCTCCCCTAGCTGATTCCACTGGGTATCACATGTGTCCTTGTTCTGAACCCATTTCCTTGTTGTTGGTATTTGCATTAGGGTGCTCATTTAGCGTCTCTCCTCAATCATATCCCCTCAACCCCTGTAGTCAAGCAGTTGCCTTTCCTCAGTGTTTTTACTCCCACAGTTTGTCCTCTGCTTAAGGATAGTGTTTTTTCTCATAGATCCCTGCAGATTGTTCAAGACCACTGCATTGCCATTAATGGAGAAGTCCATTACATTCGATTGTACCACAGTGTCTCCGTCTGTGTGTGCAATGTTCTCCTGGCTCTGCTCCTTTCACTCTGCATCACTTCCTGGAGGTTGTTCCAGTCTCCATGGAATTCCTCCACTTTATTATTCCTTTGAGTACAATAGTATTCCATCACCAACATATACCACAATTTGTTCAGCCATTCCCCAATTGAAGGGCATCCCCTCATTTTCCAATTTTTTGCCACCACAAAGAGCAAAAGTTATGTTTTTAAGTGATGTGACTAAATTAAAAGATTGGGGTTTGTTTTACAGAATATATTCTCATAATAGTTCCAAATATTTCCCAATTGTATAATAGATCTATTTATTCTATTTGACAGCCAAGTTTGCTCTTAAAAAATTATGCCATCAAATACACATTTTAAAAGATTTATTTGAGTGAATAGGTTGAAAAGTTACAGTCAAAAATGCCCAACAATACAGATAAGTATATTAATTAAGTCTGTACCATAATTAGATTCTTGGCAGAGTCAAATCCAAGAATGAAGAGTGGGAAATGGGAGAAAAAAAACAATGAGGTAGAGAAAGATTGAGAGGGGGTAAAGCACTTTCTAAACCCACTCCGTTTTCTACCACTTTTTTCTACACCTTAAAGAGTTCATTCTTAAAAATAATTCTTCTGAATGCAGCTGTTCATAATTTAATCACTATATTATATACCTATTAAATATAAATGGTTCTTTTACATACATTTCCACAGGAGATTTTAAGTTAGCAAAGACTTAGAAAAATAGCTAATTTGAACTTCATCAAAATACCTAAGGGTGGCTTGAAGTAAAGTTGAACAAACTTGTTTTAGTATACACTGGTATAACTGACAAATAAAAGTGTTCTAATAGTACAGAGGCTATCAACTCACAAAGATCCTAAGATATCTCCATTAGCAAACAGATTAATTTTTATTTTAAACAGACACTTTACTTAAGCTACTGTTACCTTAGACAAAAGGTTGAATGGACCGGCCTTTTGTTCTCTATAAATGAGATACAAAATTTAGGTAGTAGTGAATCCTAAAACTAAAGGAAGTCAGAGTAGGCTAATTATATTCCCCACCCATTAATAGTTATTGAGTTTGCCACTTTCCAGGAAGTAAATATCTTACCCATCCTCCACAAAGATGTCTTTCCTAAAACACCATTTAGACCATGTTGCCCCCCTACTCAATAAACTCCAATAGCTCCCTATTGACTTTAAGATAAAAAACAAAATCCTCTGGAATTTAAAATCCTTAGTAACTTGGCCTCAACCTACTTTTCCAGGCTTATTATATCTCATTTCCCTTCCAGCATTCTGACTTTCTACACATTCTTCATACACAACATTTCATCTATTGTTATTTTTGCTTTTGCTTAGGCTACTCTACCCCTAAACATGCTTGGTACAAATTTCCCACTTACAAGATTTAGAATCCTCAGTTTCTTTCAACACTCAATTCAAATATTCTGTCTCAAGAAGCTTTTCCTGATCTTTCAGTTGCAAGTGTCTCTCTGGACGAATTACTTTGAATATACCTAGATATGTGAATGTTCTTTCTTTAGTAGCTCTTTGGAAGGGAAGACTAGTTCATTTTTGTCTTCACAGCCCCATCACCTAATATAGTCCCTGTCACATAGCTAACACTAAATAAATGCTTGTGGATTCATATTATATTTGTCTCTCTTCAGTAACCTAAGAGCATATTTAAAAATCTGGATTGTTCCTATGATTCAGCAGGAACAAATCTATGGCCACAGCTCCAGCTGGGATAAATTCTCTACAAATGTTTCTGTTAAGTTTCGTTCTTAGGCTCCTTCCCAGTAAGAACTATTTTGTTTTTGGATGTCTAGACCAGTCACCATCAACATCGAATGGATAATGATGGGAGGTCCTGGGTTCAAATCTGACCCCCAAACACTTCCTAGCTGTGTGACCCTCGGAAAGTCACTTAACCCCCATCCATATTCTAGCTCTTAGCACTTTTCCGTTTTAGAACCAAGACAGAAGGTAAGGGTTTAAAAAAAAAAGGGGGGGGGGGAAGACCCTTAAATGGATCACAATATATTCAATGAATGCTTATGGATGTTGAGTATGTCACAGAACTGCCCAAATTTAAGCCACTGAAAAAAGTCTGTTTCAAACAAATGTTGTCACTTGTATAAGGACAGACTAATCTTCTGCATTTATTAATAATTAATATTTAATATATTAAGTAGTTCCTTTAAAGTATAACAGCTAAATAAACCTCCCTCCAAAAACACAGGACAGGCAATCATACTCCATTAAACTTAATCCAGCTTCTACACAAAAAAGGACAGTTTCCAATATTTCTTTTTCCTTGATATTTCAAAACTTTGTGTTTGGCAAGTTTCTCCATTATTTACATCACTGGCAGTAAACAAATTCTGACATTCTATTTACTTTACTAATAGGAAGAAAATGGTTAAATTCTCTCCAAGTTTTTAGTCCCCCAAAGCCTGAAGGGTTAAGTGTCAACACTGAAGAATTAAGGCTATCATGTACAGAATTAGGTACCCCAATCAATTTATAAAACATTTGCCATTAGAATTCTTTAAATATTAAGATAACTACTCAATGTTTAGAATTTTAAGTCTTGCAACTGTCATTATTTAAATATAGGGATTTTTTTAAATTTTAATTTTTCAGCACAATATGCTTATTTATCTTGAGGCACAAGTAGTAGTGTAAAAACCCATCCAGGAAACTTAACAACTAGTTATAAAACTGTGTTTATTATTACAAAACCTGGATATATATTAAGCTTTATTTTTATTTTTCCTGTACCTTTGGATTAACCATCAATTTAGCCATCATATCTTTTTGTCACAAGTTCTATTTTCTCAGTAGGGAGTAGAAACATTAATATGCTAATATATAAATTTCCTAAATGCATGTTTTCTAAAATTGTTTAGCTGAATGGTAAAGCTGGAAAAGACTGAATCCTGCCTCAACACTCACTATGTAATCCTGTACAAGTCTCTTAACCTCTCTTGGAATTAAGTTTCCACATCTGCAAAATGAGGAAAACAATAGCACCTACCTCACAGAATTATTGTGAGGACAAAATGTGTTAACACGCAAAGTGCTGCAAACCTTAAAGCACTATAGAAATATGATTCATTTATCTATTTCACATAAGGAAATGATAGTAGAATTAAAAATATTAACATTTTAATACTTTAATCACTAAAGGTAAATTTACAAAAAAGATTACTATTTCTAATATGTATGTTGACAAGATCTACAGAAACTCACATTTTTTTCCTCAAAACATTTATGTGAAAACAGGGGGCATGTAGGAAATGCAGAGCAAGATGAAATAGCAATAAGACATTATAACAACCAATGAAAAACTGATCTTCAATTGGGGAGATAAAAAATGCTGATAACAAAATAAAGGACTATTAAATGGTTGTGTTATTCTGAAACATTAGTCTTTCTTACAATTTAAAGGAATTTATTTAAAAGTGGCATCATAATTGCTCTATAGCAAAAATGAATATGGAAATAGGTATCAAAGTGGTAACATTTGCACAACCCAGTGGAATTGCTTGTCTGCTATGGAAGAGGGGAGGAAGAGGGAGGAAAAGAAATGAATCATGTAAACATGGAAAAATATTTTAAAATAAAAAAAATTTAAAAAGTGGCATTCAGTTCCCTAAATACACAAAAATGCAATATGAATAAGAATTGAGGAAAGATCACCAAAAATAAAATCAAGGGGAAAAAAGGAATAAAACATAAAAACAGTTTTTTTCAATCCTGGCTATAGGAAGCTGTTTGGTTATTTTTAAACATTCAAAAAGTGTCCACTACTACTAAATAATTAAGAATTCTGTCTTCTCCATATAATTTGGAAGATTTCAAAATCTGAATGGCAAATTGTAGCAAATATTTGCAAGCACAAGCAACCTAAAACAAATGCTCCATATTCTTATGTCTTAAAAGACAAAGTGAATTTGTTTTGCTTGACTATGGACATTTGTTACAAGAATTCCATTTTTATTTTTCTTCAGAAGAGAATGGAGAGGAGGGAGAGAAAATTAGTGTTTGTTAATTGAAAAAAAAATTAAGAGACAAAGCCCATATTTTTACTACACTACCCCTTAACAATCAGGGAAACATTTCTTAGGCTAATAATATATAAAAAATGTTAATGAATTTTCCAAAGGGAAAAAAATTTAACAAATCATCAATTATTTTTTTTTCTGACTCCAAAGAAACTGAAAATAAATACCTAAACAAAATGTCTAAAAATTATGTTAAATGCCTTAGTTGCCAAACATTCAAGAGAGATGAAATGATACTATTATAACTATCAAGAGACCATTCCCTTCTTCTAACACTCCTCTTCTACTCTCCTAAAATGACCATTTGTATTTTTAAGGAAGAATATGACTTTCTGATGTAAAGTGCTAAATTTGTCTCCTAGAGGTCTCTGTAGCAACCAATATTCCAAAGAGACAGTCATGTGATCATTGCTCTCAGCTCCTGCTGTTTATCCTGCACTGTCCTACTTACAGCAGCTTTCCAGCTGTCTACAGTAGAAGAAAAATATCACTTATTATACTCTTAGCACATATTCTTAATACATTCTCATTAGTACTGTTGTAAAAAGCAAATGTTAAAAAAATCATGTTTGTATAGAGTATGGGGGCATTTTTACATGCAAAACGAGAAAATTAATACAACTTCTGAATATCATATTAAGTATTGCTGCAGTAAAATGTAGTATTAACATTATAAAATCCGTTATCACCTTTAGTATGGCAAAAAGCAAAACCAATAAATAGCACTATATATCAATACACCTTGAATTCAGAGTGGATTTCTTTGAGGTACTATTTGGAACTCCATTACACTTTTCTCTTTACAACATTGCATACACAAAATATTTCAGTACCTATTATATCAAGATAGTAGGCAGTACTTTGATCCAGCCATAGCACTGCTGGGTTTGTACCCTAGATAATAAGGAAAAAGACTTATACAGGAATATTCATAGCCACGCTCTTTGTGGTGGCAAAAAATTGGAAAATCAGGGGATGTCCTTCAATTGGGGAATGGCTGAACAAATTGTGGTACATGTTGGTAATAGAATACTATTGTGCTCAAAGGAATAATAAAGTGGAGGAATTCCATGGGAACTGGAACAACCTCCAGAAGTGATGCAGAGTAAGAGGAGCAGAACCAGGAGAACATTATACACAGAAACCAATATACTGTGGAATAATCAAATGTAATGGACTTCTCCATTAGTGGCAATGCAGTGATCCTGAACAACTTGGAGGGATCTATGAGAAAGAACACTATCAACATTCAGAGGAAGAACTGTGGGAGTAGAAACACAAGTAAAACAACTGCTTGATTACATGGGTCGAGGGGACATGGCTGGGGATGTAGTCTCTAAATGAATATCCTAATGCAAACATCAGCAACATGGAAATAGGTTTTGATCAAGGACACATGTAAAATTGTGCATCAGCTATGAGAAAGGTGGGGAAGTGGGGGTGGGAGGGATTCTTGTAACCAAGGAATAATGTTCTAAATGGACAATAAATAAATAGAAATATATAAAAAAAGATAGTAGGCAGTACACAAAAAAAGACAAGAAATTCCTGCTTTCTAGGAACTTACAACCCAACATGCATGGGACAAACATAGTTGGGGTACATAATATTTTGTAAATTAAGAAATCATGAGACCATAGTCTTCCTGGTATAGCATGGAATATTTCCTATATAAGTATGAAAATTGTGCAACAAAATAAATATGTGTCTATGGAATATCCAAGTCATATATATTCATTCTACCACCACCTATCTAATGTATTCTTAGTATTACTAATTAGATTATCTAAGTCTCAAGGAAAGATGGTATCAAATGAGATAACATGTGAAGTGCTTTGTAAACCTAATATATGTAATAGGTATATATGTAAAATGCTTTGTAAACCTCTATTAGCTATTATTGAGAGCTCAAGTCAAATCTCATAACTTCTGTGGTCTAAGTCATAATTAGTCAAAATAAACACTAATATATCATCCTATTTCAGGGTAGGGTGAAGGATGGTAGGAGGTTTTCTTTCTTAGATGAGCATGCCTTCATTGTGAACATTCAAGAATATATTGCTGTAATGATCCAGGGACAATTCTGAGAGACTTATGAGAAAGAACATTCAAAGGAAGAACTGTGAGAATAGAAACACAGAAGAAAAACAACTGCTTGATCACATGGGTTGATGGGGATATGATTGGGGATGTAGACTTAGTGGAAATATCAATAATATGGAAATAGGT
The DNA here is from genome assembly GCF_027887165.1 of Monodelphis domestica. Classification (NCBI taxonomy): domain Eukaryota; kingdom Metazoa; phylum Chordata; class Mammalia; order Didelphimorphia; family Didelphidae; genus Monodelphis; species Monodelphis domestica. The sequence continues at coordinate 178,807,480 of NC_077228.1, forward strand.
CTTGATCAATGACACATGTAAAACCCAGTGGAATTGTGCTGATGGGGGGGTGGGTGGAGGAAAAGAACATGAACTTGTAACCATGGAAAAATATTGTAATTAACTAAATAAAATTTTCCAAAACTTAAAAAAAAAAGAATATATTGCTGGATTGATCATCAAAATAATACTACACTGGCTAAGAGACAGAAGGGTGGATCAATGGAAAAGACTAGGGGTAAATGATCTCAGCAAACTAGTGTTCAATAAAATCAAAGATCTTTGGAGATATGCTTTGGAGATAAGAACTCACTATTTGACAAAAACTGCTGGGAAAATTAGGTTTATATCAACACCTCACACCCTATACAAGATATTCAAAATGGATAAATGACTTAAATATTAGGAGTGAAATCATAAATAAATTAGGAGAACATAGAATAGCATACCTGTCAGATGGGAAAGGAAGAAATTTAAGACCAAACAAGGGATAGAGAACATTACTAAATGTAAAATGAATAATTTTGATTATATTAAAAGTTTTGTACAAACAAAACCAATACAACCAAAATTAGAAGGGAAGCAACAAGCTGGGAAAAAATTTAGAAGAAAACTCTGACAAAGGTCTAATTTTATTTTCCCAAATATATATAAGGATCTAAGTCAAATTTACAAATTAAAAAAAAAAAGTCATTCCCCAATTGACAAAAGGTCATGGGACATGAATAGGCAATTTTCAGATGAAGAAATCAAAACTATCAATAATCACATGAAAAAGTGTTCTAAATACCTCCTGATTAAAAAAATGCAAATCAAAACAACTCTCATAGCCCTGACCTCACACCTAGTAGAGTGGCCAATATGACAGCAAAGGAAAATAATAAATTTTGGAGGGGATGGTAAAAGTGGGACATTGCTGGTGGAGTTGTAAATTGATCCAACCATTCTGGAAGGCAATTTGGAATTATACCCAAAGGGCTTTAAAAGACTGCATGCCCTTTGATCCAGCTATACCCCTATTGGGTTTGTACCAAAGATTTTTTTTAAATGGGAAAGAATTGGTTTGCACAAAAATATCTGTATCTGCACTTTTTGTGGTGGCAAAAAATTGGAAAATGGGGGGTGGGTATCCATTGATAGGGGAATGGCTGAACAAATTATGGTATTTGATGATGATTAAATATTACTGTCCTATAAGGAATAAACTGGAGAATTTCCATATGACCTGGAAGAACCTCCATGAACTGATTGATGCAGAATGAAATGAGCAGAATCAGGAAGATATTGTACACAAAAACTGAAACACTGTCAATCAGTACAATCAAATTAAAAGAGCACTCTATCACTAAAATGAATAATATGGAAATAGGTTTTGAGCAATAATACATGTATAGCCCAGTGGAATTGCTTGTCAGCTCCCAGGGTAGAAAAGAGAGGGGAGGATTCTAAATCAATAAATGCATTTTTAAATAAAGAATATATTGCTGGGCACATATAGGTGGCTTAGTGGATTGAAAGCCAGGCCTAGAGACAGGAGGTCCTGGGTTCAAATATGACCCGACATTTCCTAGCTATACAATCCTGGGCATGTTCCTCAACCCTCCACTGGCTAGCATTTACCACTCTTTCAGATGCAAAATTTACACTATATTCCCCAGAAAGGATAAAAGCTACTTCTATCCAGAAAAGGCTTAATAGCTTTATTATCTATGGATCTTTTTGTACACCTTCCTAAACCTATCATTTGAGCAATACATTGAAGAATAAGTAGAAATATTTTGTTATTCTGGCCTACAATTGTATCACTGGAGTTTTATTATCTCCTATCACTTGAAGGTATACCTTGCAAATTATTTTGATCAGGTGCAATCTATTTTCAAATTTTCATGCCCTACAGCTTTGCCTGTATCCTATAGCTATCAAGGTATTTTAAAGTCTTATTCTTGAGGGCTATTAATTGAGCAGATTTTTTAAAATTAATGAGTAAATTACTGTTTTTAGGATTGTTAAAATACTTGTTCTTGATTCATTTATATTTACTAGGAGTGAACTTTGTTCAAAAAATAATTTTTTCTAATCAAAAAAAGGAGAATAATTTTTAGCAATTAAGCAAAGTTTGAAGACATGGGAGTTCAAATCATGCTAATCATAAGGAATTTAGCACTATAGACAACTAGGAGTTATATTTACATACTACATGAGGTAAAAAAAAAAAGGATCTATGTGACTTTGACCCTGTTGAAACTTATTCTACCAAAGAAGAATGCAAACCAGTTTATACCCTTACTCTTCGGTTTCATGGTGACATAGTTAAGTGATAGAGGCTATGAAGCCAAATCTTTCTGACTCCCAAGACTAGCATTTCAGACACTATGCCACAGTAGTTTTTATAAATCAAAACACAATTACCGAATACAACACTAATATATAATCTACCCTTAATGACAGGCCCTAAGGGCACTGACTATGAGTACTGAGATAAAACCCTGGAAGCAAGAAGCAAGCTATGGAACTCCAGAAACTATAATCTCAGCAAAAACAGTCCACTGCTAATAAAAATGGGTCTTCTCTAGGCAATGTGGGGCATTGCCATGGCTCTGGCCCCTCCACACTGCTCCCTAAAAGACAGAATATCAGATTCATCTGGCTTATAAAGAGTGGTGACAACATAAAAGGCAGGAATTATCATAGCCCTGACCTTGTTAAAAACTCAAGAGTTCAGTGGAATTCATTCTGTTGGCAGGTATTTCTATCTCTAACAGATCCCTGTATTCAAAGTGGAAATAATTAGGCCTAAAATCAAGGCGATTTCTTAAAAATCTGCCACTTAAAATTCCACTTACAGTAACTGGCTTTCAGGAGTTTATCCTGACAATGAGTGGTTTTTCTACATCTAAACCAAAAAAAAAAGGGGGGGAGGAGTTCTCAATTCTTTTTTGCTCCCAATCCTGAAATATCTCACAATTCATTATGGACAAAATAGTTTGTTACTGTCTTAAAAGGCAGTGAATCCCTAGGTCAGACTTAAGAGATTATATTCAACTGTGCCTCTGACCTAGTCTACTGTTTTTACACCTGTCAGGGATTCACCTCTTTCTTCATGAGTCATCTACCTGTAGTGCCTTTTTAAGTTGAGGTCAAAGATCAATAGCTTTTTATTGCAGAGTACAAATTTCAAAACAAATTTAGCAATAGAACAGCATACTTTTATGTTCATTTCACAGAAAAGTCAATTATAATTCTCCCTCCCTGGTTGAGGAAGAAGAGTAAAATGAAATTATGTCGATGGGAGGCAGTTGTCTACATATATCTTAGAGAATTTAAATAGCTGATAAAGATGCAACCATGAAGTATGAATGCATACTACTAACCTACTAGATAGCAAACACCTAAAAGTTGTCCTTAATATCTTTCAAATGCATGAGAAATTTCTGAGTATAAGCCTAACACATAATGTAGATGTAATATAGTTTTTCTGCAATAAGCTCCACATGGATATCAATAATCTAAATAAATATTTGTAATAATTCTCTATAGGAACCATATCAGAAATGACAAGACAATTAATAACTTAAGAATATCTCATCTATTAATGTTTTTCTCCTTCCCATGTCAAATTAGATAAAATATTTTTCCATGGAAAACAAAAAGATCCCATGACCCCACATCTAAAATGAACAGAATATGTATTTCTTTATTAAATCAACTCAATGAAGGTCATGTGAGCAACAAGATGGCAAACTAAACATTTTCTTTAATCCCTATGATCTCTCAAAATTCCCCCCAAAGAGAAATTATATGCCAAAGATAAAGCAACTTCAGTTGTTTCCATGATCTAGGACACCAAGAATTCAAAAAAAGGTTGGAAAACAACCACCACCACAACCCCAAACCCAGGATGATGTTCACTGAGCTCACTTAGCACAATGACAGTATCCTGTACACTAACAGATACATAAAGATGGTAGAGGCCTACACTACCACTCATCCCTACCTCCTTAATCTTACCCTCTTCCCTCCTTTCAATGCTACAGAAACCCTGGCTCCAAGATATGGAAGTTTCCTTCCTCAACTGCCACTATGGCATAAATACTTTTGGAACAACAGCCTGCTAGAGGAAACTGAAATCCAGAATCACCAAATGCTCAATGCAAAGCTCTGAACTGCCAGTGGTGGGCCAAAGAACTAAGAAACAGAAGGAATGGGACAGGTCACCAGGATAGAACATTGTGAATGTAGGGAGCTGTGCAGCACTCCATGCAGCTGGGGCCAGTTCTTGACTACGTAAAAGTTAGCTGGAGCAGAGACCTAGGCTGATGATCTGTGATTTGCCAGTGTGGGAAGTGCCTGGGATGCTTTGATATCTACTCCCTAAGAAAACCTTAATCAGAGAGGGGGTAGAGTCAGAAGTGAGCAATAAGGAAAATGAGGGGGAAGACTAAAAGTACCAGACTCCAGGAAAATCAACTCATTGAATACTTATTACATACTACATGCCAGACACTGTTCTAGGTACATGGTGAAAGTATCTTTACCATCTTGTTAAAAAGATTGTTGAAACTTTTCCTTGCTGTAAAAAAAAGTGGATAAAGTGGTTAAGTGTAACAATAGCTAGCATTTACAGGGTTTTAAAGTTTGCAAAGCACCCAATTTTATCCTCACAATAACAGTTGAGGGTAGATGCTATTTTTATCTCCATTTTAGAGAGGAGGAAATTGAGACAAACAAAAGGTGAACTGACTAGCTCAGGGTCCAAAGCTAGTGCCTCAGGGCGAATTGTGAACCCAGGTCTGAGTGCCTTCAGGCCTACCACTCTTATCTACTTATGCAGCCTGGCATTTACATAGTGCTTTAAATAAAAAATTTCTAACCAACTTCTGAAGATCATTTTATATAGTACTCTACCACCTTGTTTAGTAGACTATCACAAAAATTTAAATCTGTTCCCTCTCCACTTTCTCGATTCTCTATGTATTTAATATGAAAGTTTTAAGTAGGAGACAGGGAGTGAGGCAAATAAAGCATCAGGGCTGGAGTCAGGAAAACCCGAGTTCAAATTCAGCCTTAGACATTTACTGGCTTTATGACTTTGGTGAAGTCACTTACCCTTGTTTGGCTCAGTTTCTTTGTAAAATGAGCTGGAGAAAGAATTGACAAATCACTCCAGTATCATTACAAAAAAGGGGAGGGGGCCCTATGAAGAGTGAGGTTGAAATGACTCCGTAACAAGGGGAACCCCACAAATAATTTTTTTTCTCTTTTTCAGAATGTTCAAATCCCAATAATTTTGGGGACAATTTTTCCTTGATCAATTTAAGTTTCCCACAATTTTTCTAGCCAGTTTTAATAATTTGTCCAAATTAGAAATGGGAGCATTACACTTATGCCTCAAGATGGGATGGAATATATAACTAAACACAGTATATAAGTTGTATTTTGTTGTACACTATACCAAAACAGTTAAATATATACCATAGTTATAAACATATCAAGAAATTTTCATGGACCCTTCTTATGCTATTCCAGAGGTCTCAATTTTTATACATTTATACATTTATTTTATTTGATCTAAGCATATGGATATTTTCAATAAGTAATCATTAAATGTGCTCAACTATCTACAGTTGCTTACTCTTACTACTTCATCACCTCATTCCTCAAACCCCAGCACTCTGTCATGAAGCCCTATCATTCTACTCCAATTAGGTCCTCTGAGGAGATAGCTCCTCAGAGGCTATCAGATGGCTAAATTCAAAGGCCTTAAGGTCACATCATAAAGTAGAGGGGCAGAGAAGGATATAACTTTAAAACTATAGAGGGGGAAAGACTTCTTGAACAAATGAATGACAAAGATGAATTTATTACATAAAATCAAAAGGCTTCTACATTTAAAGTAAAAAAGGAAACAGTTACCTCAAGGAAGTCTTTGCAACAAACTGTTCAAATAAAAGGGGTGATAAAATATTTAAATAAGAATAAGAGCCATTCTTGAATAGATGGCTTAAGGTAAGGATATGAACAAACAATTATCAAAAGAAATCCAAGTCATATGGAACTGGAAACTAAGGGGATTCTCATTAACTGGGGAATGACTGAACAAACTATGTCAAAGGAATATAACAGATTATACTATAATAAATGATAGAAGGGTTAGATTCTGAAAAATCTGGGAAGACTTGTATTCTTAATGCAGTTAAATGAGAACTAGGAACAATATAGTCTATCATAATGTAAAGGAAAACAACCTCAAATATTTAATAACTATTATCTATGCAGTGTCCAATCATGACTCCAGAGGACTCATGATGAAAGAATGATACTTCTTAACAGAAGTATGATTAACTTAGGTGCAATATAAAACAGACACAGGCAACATATGTATTCACTGATTATTTGTTACAAAGGAAGTTTTTTGTTTTGAGGGGAACAATAAATTAGTGACACCAAAGAAGGGGGAAAAAAATCTGAAAAAAAAATCGAGTCTGAAGCAAATTTTTTTTGAAATGCAAAGAAAACAAGTTTAGAAGAAATCATAGGGCACAAGAAATCTTGAAACTCATCTGTTGAATTTGTAATACGTATATATTATATGCACACATACATATAATAAAGATTCAGTTTCATATACAATCCCCAAATCAGTGGCCTTTACTTCAGTTCTCATATTTCTTTTACTTTTTTTTCTCTATAATACTGATAACTCCCATATTTATTGATAATTTTCTCTTACTTCCACAACTTGTTTAACTTTTCCCCACCTTTGCTTGTTCATCTACTTCCTGTACCCTATCATGAACGTCTAAGGTTCTGTGCTCAGTCTTCTTCTTAATCTGTCAGATCTCATCTACTCCCACTACCTTAACTGTACTGACAATTTATACATCAGCCCTAATCTGTCTTGAGCTCCTGTCTCACACATTTACAGCTGTCTATTTTTACCCATACCTGTAAATTCCATCTCAACCTCAAACCTGCTTAAACAATTGAACATCTACCTACCTCTTCCCTTACTAAAAAAACAAAAACCCACTTAGCTCCCAAATTTGCTATTCTGTTGGACCAGTGATTCTTTCTTCTTCACTACCTATAACCAATCAGTTGTTAAATTCTGTTTACTTGAATGACCCCAAATTTTCTTAACCCCTCCTCTCTAAATTTAGAACTATCAGACTAGTTCAGACCTTCCTCATCTCTTAGAGATGCAATGATTTAAACTGGTCTCTATATTTAGGCTCTCCAGTTTTCTAAGATGCCTTTCATGGAAGTGCCAAAATAATTTTCCTAAAGAGGATGTCTTATTTCACTTCCATAATCAAATATTTAAATAGTTTTTTAATCCTACTGCCTTCACTATAGTATAGGCCAGTCATGGTGAACCTTTTAGAGGGGTGGTTGATATGAGAAATGTCCTCAAGCATGTGTGGAGAGGGGGAGGGGAGCAGCCTGGACTAGGGTCCCTCTAGCTTTCTAGTATTGAATTCTGCTAGAGCAACAACAGATGTGTCCACAGAGAGGCTTTTGAGTGGCTTTTGAGTGGCCCCCTCTGGCATAGGCCCTCATTATACCAGTCTAGACTATTTCAATAGCCTCCTAATGGGTCTTCCTGTTCTTTTTGCCCTCCAAATCCATCCTTTATTCTGTTTCCGGAATAATCTTCCTTGTATAAAGATCTGGCTATGCCCCTCCCTATTGTGGGATTCTCATGTACTATACCTTATCAATGAAGGCTAAATAATAATAGTAAATACAAGATTTGAAATCTTGAATGATCATAGTCTAAAAAAGTTGTCATTAATGGCTTGGTGTCAGTTTAGAAAGGGGTCTCTAATATACTGTTATAGGAATTATTTTCTTATTGTTACTTTTTACTGATTCTTTTAAGGTATAATCAAATTTGCAGATGATTCAAAGGTGGGAAGAAGTCAAACACAATAGATGATAGAATGAAGACCTAAAATATTCCTAACAGACTTGAACATGAGCATACTAGGGAGCATTCAGAGAAAGAGAACCAGAATAGGGAAGAGGCTTAAGGCCATAGGGGCTATCATACAGGTTTGGATTTGTTCTGTTTGGGAAAACTAGGAGCAATCAATTCAATGTAAAAAAAAAACTTTCTAATAATTAGAACTGGTCCTGTAATTATCACTAATCTGTGATATCACTAATCTAGGGAACTTCTAATTTAAAAAAAGGCAACAAAAATTCCTACCACTATAGCCTAGCAACTCCTTTCTCCGAAGTTTAGTTTGAGTTACCTAGAACACTAAGATGTCAAGTGGCTTGCCCAAGGTCACAAAACCAAAATGTGTGACACATATCTTCTGACAAGAGTTAAGATTTCTTATCTGGTATACTGTAAAGGAGATTTTTGACTACTCATGGATCATATTAAGTGACCTCCAAGGTCTCTTCCAATGTTGAGATTTTATGATTTAAGAGTATAGTTTAAAATCTTTTACCTAGCAATCAAGGCTTTCTATCTAGCATGAATACTTTTTCAAGCCATCTACTGCTGCTCTACTCTACACTTTGCATGTTCCTGTCTCTCTCTCCATGACTAGAATGCCGTTCTCTACTTGCTTAGTGAATTTCTACATATCATTTAAGGCTCAAGTCACACTAATTCCTTCCTTATGTATTTTTTAAGATACAAATCAAATGTCACCTCTCCTATATGTTTTCCCTGGTTTCCATGTTGATAACATCTTATGATACTTCATTATAGTTGTGTGGTATGTCTTAACCTTTCTAGATCTCCATAAGCTTTATGAATGGACCATATCACCCCCACAAACTACTCTCAAACACTGATCTATCTCTGTGCTATGAACACATTCAGCCTAGCTTTGTTTCACTTTTTTTTTTTTTACACATCACAGGCAGATTAGATTCCTAGATTACCGATCTTGGTTTCTGCTCTTCTAATTCTATGTATTTACAGATTATTGCCCATGTTGTTACTGTTGGTTTTTTCAGTTGTGTCAAACTCTTTGTGATCCAGTTTGGGGTTTTCTTGGCAAAGACACTGGAGTGGTTTGTGATTTCCTTATCCAGCTCATTTTACAGATGAGGAAGTTATAAACAGAAACAAGTGACTTGCCCAGGGTCTGAGACCAAATTTGAATTCAGGAAGATGACTCTTCTTGACTCCAGGCCAAGTACTCTATCACTGCACTCACTACCTAGCTGCTCACAATGGCCTATCCATAAGGTGTGTCTTCTACATGGCTCTTTTAGAAAGTCTTTTATTCCCCCAAGACCAAATTCAGCTTCAATCTGAAATCATTATGATACTGTAGGAAATTAGATTTGGACTATTAGGTTTTATACTAAAAAACCTTAAAATCTTTGATTTTACAAAGTCAAAATACTATGCTCTTCCAAGATGAAAATTATTTTTCCATCCTCAATTTTTCATATTTTTTGGATCTTTTACAAAGTAGCATAGTTTATACCCCCTTTGTCCCTGTTATAGTCCATCTTAAAGCATACTTACTTGGACATGTCATATATTCCAACAGACTTAAGGTAAGCCCTAAGGTAAGACTAATTTTTTCCATCTTCTATCAGTATTTTGCACTCAGCAAGTACCTAACAAGTCTGATAAAATGATTTTCTTAAATTACCAATAATCAAAGATTTCACTTTAGTAGATGTAATCTCCTTATTCACTACTGCTTCCCAAATGAATCTCTATTGCTGTTTTGGGACAATTATACTGATACAGGAAAATTCTTAGAATATGTAAAATGGACCACAGATCTAAACTACAGAGGTTGTCTGTTTCCAAATCATTATAACTGTTTCCCCAAAGAAAAATAAATCCAAATAAATAACAAATGAGAGTTAAAACAAGATGTCTTACCTTTTATTTATAGGTTTTTCATCTTTTTCATAAGGTTTCACAAACCACTTCCCAATTCGCACAAAGTTACGATTCATTAAACACCTCTCCAACAGATTGTGAACTGCTTTGAAAAGCAGTGTACGGCATTCATAAGAAAGTCCATTCTCCCACACTCCATCTTCTTCTTCTACAAGGCCAGTGGGGGGAAGGGGAAACAACACTTTAAAAAGTCATGCAATAGATTATTCAGAATAACTTGTTAATTCCGATTTCTGTATTCATGAGTTCTACCTTCCACAAAATATTCAAGACCAGTAATTTATAGTTTTCCATATATAATCTGACATTTTAATAAATAACATTACAAAGTAAAGAAGGAATAAGACTTAAATAGTGGCTCTATGAAATGATTGTCCCATTAAATTACTTTAAGGTGTTTTTTTCCCTCACTGAACAAAAGCAGTCACATAGCATAACGTCATTAATTAGTGGTTTAAGTTCCAAAGAAAAGGCTAAGAGTGCATACTAAAAAATAGTGAAACTAAATATTTACGCCTAAGAAAACAATTTTTAAAGTTGTCTTACTGGTTACTGTCCTAATTTTTGTCACTCAACTTGTTCATAGTAGGTAGACTATATATACTGGGGGAGGAGGGAGAGTTGTGAATATTATAATATATATAACTAGCAATTACATTTTCTGTAAGAACATTGGTTCCCATTTCAATTAAGTAATATCTAGGAATAAAGAAAAACCATTGGCAGATAGAGTGCTGGCTCTCAGTACACCAAGGTTTATGTTCAAGTCCAACCTGACACTATTGACTACATGACCCTGAGCAAGTCACTTAAAGTGTTCTAGGCAACGCTCTAACCCTAAATGTTGCAGAGAAGGTGCTAACCTGCATTAGAGGAATTTCCTTTAACCAGGAATTCCTTAGACCAATAAAAAAAAAAATCTAAGTACAGTCCCTATCCCTAATTCCCAACAAATATTATTAAAGCATTCAAATGCATAGGTTTAAATAATTATCTCCATTAAATCATCCTAATTGTTAAAATACAGTATGAACTATTATTTTAAGAACTAAGGGTATTTGCCATACCACTTTTTGAAAATAAAAGCCTAAGAGTAATTTTGAGACTATTTTGGTTTTATTTTTACAAATATCCACAAACCCTAACTTTATTATTTAAAGCAAAGTTCTAAATCTTGCAACAAATTATCCACATATTCTTAAGACTACTTCAGGAATTTTACATCTTTTAAATTATTTCAAGCATGAGTCATGTTTTGATTGCCACAGGCACATGGCTAGTACCTTTAAAATTTGCAAAACCTTTTAACATACATACATACACAGTGCCCTCATTACAAACAAAAAACCCAAGAGGTTTCAAAATAAAATTAAGCTACATAAATATACACTAAAGGGCACAGTTATCAGAGCTTACACTTGCTATTCAGAGCTTACACAACACATGGGCAATACAACAAAATAAACATTAACTAGAAAGCTTAATGATAGTGGACTTTAACTGCACTATAAACTCTGAACCATTACAAAGGTTAAACAGTTGATTTTATGTTGTTCTTTAAAATGTCCCTTAAATTACAGTGAAGTCTTTCAAAATCAACTAATCATGGTGTTTCTAAAAGCTTAATATTTCTTGTCACTCTAAAATCTGGATTTGGAGTCAAATGGAAAAATGAATCCATTCTGAAAATCTTTTGGGTCAAAAATTAAGATTCCCATTTCTTTTTAACCACTGATATTTTAAGTCTAAATTTATCATAAAATGGAACACTTCCTTCCATACTAATTACACAGATATGTCCTTTTATCCAAAACCACAATGCTTTTAAGTTTTGTTTTATTTTTAAAATAAAACTCATGTTGACAGCCATTCACCATTAAAAACATTAGCATAGGTGGTTTTAAAATAGGCATATGTTGATTTACTTAAATGATCTAAATTACAAGCATATTTAGGTGTAGCTAAGAGAATAAAGTATTTACAGCAATATTCTTGAAGATTCAGTCAATTGTCCCTGTAGGATCATTTCAAGAATAGACATATTAACAGATTCCTGTGTCAACTATCTATAATACTACTTTATTTTGTAAATTCTTTCTTGCTCATAAGTCAGCATTGAGCCTACCATCTCTCAATTCCTAATCTTATTGTAAACTATTTTTAACATGCTTTTCTCATTATCTCAAAAAATCCTTAGCTCCTAAGAAGCATGTATTATGTTTACATTATTTAGTTACATTCATTATTTGTCTATAATACTTAAAATATCTAAAGTAACAATTACTTTTTAAAAATTAAGATTGCTTTAGATAAGTATATATTTTTATAACTATGGTTTAAAATTCAACACTCCACAATACATAAAATATTTATGTGAAGGTTTTTTCATTTTTTGTGCACATAATGGACCCTTTAGGCAGTCTGGTGAGGTCTTATGGACCTTTTCTCAGAAGAATGTTTTTAAATACCTAAGATATACAAGATTACAAAGTAAAATCAACTATAATGAAAGTTATCAAAATATTTCAAAAGTTCAGAAACCCAATGAAATACAACCATTTAAATCCTTTTCTATTACTATTAGTGAATTTAATATTAGAAAAATAGGTTGTTCTTAAAATATAAAATAAGTTAATGGAATAGTAAAATCTTTATTCCATTTTTAGTTTATATTTTAAATTCAATTAGTTCACCTAAAAAATCATTTTGTGGTTCTGCTTTTTTAAACTTGCTCCTCCTCCTAAAGGTTTTTATTAATTTCCAAGCATCTCTCTTCTATTATTCTAATTATATCTCAAGAATCTTAGGTGAACTTGATGCTTTCAGTGGGGGTTGGGGGTGGGGGTGTCTCCCTAAGCCCCAGAGTGCCCATAGTTCTCACTAACACTAATGGGAATTTTGTATAAAACAAAGGGAAGGCTAGACCACCATTTAGGCTGATCCAGGGCCAACAAGTCTCTGAAGTATTTCTACAACTACATGGTAATGACTATGCAAACACTAACTACAGGGTAGCTTTGTCTTAAGTACTGCAAATTCACTTTCCTTCGGAAGTAATGAGTATAAACCTTAACTTCATTCACTGATGTCTATGACAAGCAATAGTACTCAAATATTAATTCTACACTGACAAAGTTAAAGGATACATCCCTCTCTCCTGTTAAAAATCAATAACAGGGGTTGGGGGGGGGGGTGCACACAGCTTGGTGGCTCAGTGGATTTAGAGCCAGGCCTAGAGACAGGAGGTCCTTTGTTCAAATCTTGCCTCAGACACTTCGTAGATGTGTGACCCCTGGGCAAGTCTCTTAGCTCCAGGTCCTCAGCTCTTACCACTCTTCTCCATTTAATCCAAAACACAGTACTGATTCCAAGATGGAAGGTAAGGGTTAAAAAAAAAAATCAATAATAAATTAACTTTTTGGGGGAAGATAGATGTATTTTCTAAGTTATGTAAACTATCTTTGTTGGGAATTATTGTGATAGAATAAAATGTTATCCCTAAAAGCTATTTTTAAAAGCACAATGCCTTAAATTTTTTTTTATTTTGAAAAGATCAGCACTAATTTGTTGCTAATATTAACAATTAACATCCTGGCAACTGGATTCAGCCCAGTTTTGGAGAATACTGTGCTGTTATATAAAACTGACCCATAGAACAAGTGTCTCCCTATATACTGAAATCAGTTGTACCTGAGGATCGATATATAAATACACTATATTCCTATCTATAAAAAGCAGTTCCTCATACCACCTGCCTTTCAGGCTTTAAAGTTCTATCTTACTCAAATCTGAAAATTTCACATTACAAAACTACGAACAGTTCCTTCTCTTCAACAGTAAAAACCACAGAGAAATTTGCTTTACAACAAAACCTGCTAAGTATACAAACTGAGGGTGTGTGTGGGGAGGTATGTGAGAGCAAATAAGATACTATTGCTTATCCAAGCTTCTTACAGCCAAAGTTTCCTTTTAGCAAACTTCTAATAAACTTAGAATTTATGGTTTAGGATTTTGTTTGATTTGTACTGCTCATAATAACTTTCTTTTAAAGACTTTCTTGTAAAAAAAGACAACTCATTTAACAGCTTCATGTCTCTTTAAAACCTATTTAAATACTATTTATCTGATTTCCAGGAGAAAAGTTAAGTTTATTTTCAAATACTTACAATATATGATAAAGCTGGAATTCTAAGCAGCAACATAATATTGTTGGATCTCTGCCCCTAGCAAACAACTTTCCCTGACACTCAGTTTCTTAACTATAAAAAGAGTTGGAGGGCAGCTAGGTAGCTCAGGGGATTGGGAGGCAGGCCCAGAGATGGAAGGTCCTGGATTCAAATTTGGTCTTAGACAATTCCTAGCTGTGTGACCCTGGACAAGTCACTTAACCTCCACTGTCTAGCCCTTATCACTCTTCCCCCAATGGAACCAAAGTATTGATTCTAAGACAGAAGGTAAGGGTTATTAAAAAAAAAAAAGAGTTGATACTATTATCTACTTCACAATTTGGGTTTGGAATAAGTGGAACAGAAGTTCAACTAGCACTCATCTACCATTCTAAGACCAGTTTAGCACCTCAGAAGCTCCTTATTAGATTGGCCACAGCAAAACACAAAGACTATCTACCAGTCATTAAAAGGTTTCATCTACAGCAATGAGTATACAAGCTGACATAGTGATGGAGCCTTCAGAATAACACTTTACCAATTAAAAAGTTAATATACTCAAAACTCTAAATTTAACGAATTTGGATTATTTTCTTTTTGTTTCTAGAGTAATCAGCTAGCTACAAATGAAATTTTTTTTATCCAATTCTGTCAAAATAGTCAATAAAATTTAATAAAATATGCAAATGGAAATAAGTAAAAATGAATAAATCAGAATTTCAATACTATAGAAAATAGCATGCATTTTCTAAGATGAAAGAGAAATGTTTAAATTGTCCACCTCTGTGCTTGTCTTAGAAAACAAATTTCCCCAACTGTAATCCATTCACTCAAGTATTGAAGCCTTTTTTGGCAATATATAACAAAATATGGAAAAATCTGAGTCAAAGAACACTCAGCATGTTGAGCTTTGTCTTTGTTTTAACAATAAAAATATAGTCCACTCCTACTTAAAATTAAAAGCACAGCAAAGAAAAAGCATAAAACTAATTCTATGAGGCCAGTTAATATTTGAGGGATAAAAGACATTAAGAAAATGGTAAATTTTGGAAGACAGACATGAATTAATTACTTTCAGGTTTACTTTAATATTAACAGGACTTATTTTTTTACTCTCAGCTACTATTTTACCTACTTGTGATCAAAAAAAGAAATCTGAATTTTAAGGTCAAACCTTATTACATTATAACATTCAAAAATATTTCTTAAAAAGATGCTCAAGCCTTAGCTATGACCCATTCATTTAGAACAATATTCACAGAAGGAAAAAAAAAAAAGGAACCCTAGTGGTCATCAAGACCATCCAAGGATAGAATCTATCGACCATTTAATGGCAAAATCTCTTTTACTATACATTTGTGTAAAGTTCATCCTGTAGTCATTCTTCTAAAAAGAACTAAAAATAAAAGGTCTAGAATATAGTATCCTTTCAAATCTGAAAGTCAGCTACGAAGTCCAAGTCTTTTTTTTTTACAGGTTAAGAAATTTCAGTCCTTCAAAAAGATGAAATTCTAGTACAATGTCAAATTCGAATTTCAGTCTTGGATATCCTTTGCAGAAGGCAGAAGTTAGTCATTACTGACACTGGTTACTTCTGTTTAATGTCGTAGGGAGTTATTTATTTCAAAGTATATACTAACATTTTTAAAGCAAAATTTTAATTTAAAAAAAATCCATAGGATGACCTGTTTTTTTTCCTTCTGCCGTCCAATTTACTAAGTTTTAGAAGGGCTGCAATCTACATTAGTGAAAAGAATACCAGTATATAGACACAGAAACAGTCTTTTTTAAATTTTACTTAAGGAATATCATTAAACAATGGCACAGTATCACAATTTTAAAAGCATTAAGAAATGCCCCCCCCATTATAATAAAGTACACAATTACCTATTCTCATAAAAAGAACACAAATGGCTATGTCAAGTTGGTTAGCACTACTTAAACTAAAAACTAGAACTTAGTGATTGTTAAATAGTTTTGACAAGGGATGAAAGCAAAGCTTCTTCCCATCAACTTAATATGTAATTGAAGGTAGAATCACATGTTAGAAACTGTGACTAGGCACAGATTCAAAGGCTAGTCAATTTCTGCTCAGTGATTTTGATCAAGTCAATCTAAAGCTCCTCTGTAAAATGGTAATAAAATACTTGAGCCGCCTTTCTCTGAGCTTTGTCATAAGTGAAGCACTTTTACAAACTGTTAAAAGTGCCATATAAAAGTAATCTATTAATAGTGTCAGAATAATTAAATAAGAACTGTTACAAAATTAAGGACTATTCAGCTGGAAGTGAAATGTGCCATATCATATGTATCACTTTTTTTTCCTCTTAAAACAGTCATGGTCAGGCTGATATTTAAAGAATAGAAAGTTGACAACATAATTACTATGCTGACAAGTTTAAAAAGTGGAGAATTACTACCCTTTTTTGCCAAAGAGAATTCAAGGCTCCTTCCAAATCAGAAAATATAAGAGAAAATATAAGCATAGTAATATTTGAATGACAGGATTGTTAGAAGCTCTACCCCAACCAAGCAAACAAACCAAAACACCTTATACTGTCCATACTGAATAGGCTCAGGTTAAATTAATGAAGCTTTGCAGCTACCATCTGGATCCTTCCGGTTCCCTTTTCCTCAGTACTACACCTCCACTTGAGCTCAGGATTGCCTCCTGCAGCTGATGCCACCCCCACTGTCCAGCTGCTCTCTTCTCAGGGGAGCTTAAAAGAAAGCAATGGAGTGACACAGATGGGAAGAGATGAGAGCGCAAGAGAGCTGAGCCAGAGACAGGAGGGACTAATTACTCCAAAAGGGAGGCAGATTGCCTGGGGGAGGGGAGGAGGAGGGGCTAAGGGAGGGAGAGGAGAAACTGACTACCTAAAAAGAACTAGTTACCCTTCTTTTTGGGTCTGATTTAAGAAACATTTTAAACTTGTTATAGATAAACAGGTACTATATAAACTGAAACACTTGAAAGAATACATAGACCACATACCTGAAACTGAGTTCAATGAGTACATACCTACATTAATACCAATCGTACTTTGGACTATTTCGAAATAAACACTTCCACTTTGATAAGTCAAAAATTAATTTGTGAAAGTACACTTGGAAATTTCGTTGTTTTGATTTTAAAAATAGTATAAGTATTTTTAAAAGCATAGCTTCACTTTACTAAAGCAATAAAGAGTCGTGAATAGCCAGATCTAGGAGTCAGAAGAAATACTGCCTCTGACACCTACTGGCTATATACCTGTTGAGATACATTGACCTAAAAATCATCCTAAAGATTAAATACTAAAAAAACTCTAGCTTTAATTTAAATGGGGAGATATGTGGAAACCAAGGCTCAATGTTAATACAAATGAGCACCTTACCTGTTTCTTCATTTAATTTACAGTAAAAGCTCACTTCATTAAAAAACTGACCTTTTCCCCAAAATGCCATCAGTATAGGTAAATAGTTGCTACATTAGAAATGAAATAAACACAACAATCCTTAACAATGTCAAGGGAAAAACATGTAATTTGACACCCAAGGAAAAATACCCACAGAGGAACTCCAAGAGCAGCATGCTTAACTTTAAGACATGTAACTTCCAAACTAATAATTCCATTTCACACTAAATTAATTCACTACAAATTAATTTATTCAACATGTATTTCATATAAAACACTTCACCAGTGTAGAGTAAAACTAGATTCTACTCACCTGTTCTGATAATCTCTGACACTAAATTTGGGAAATGGTTTTTGCCTTTCTTTGTATTTCAAGGGACTACCAAGTGTCTCACCCAAAGTAAGAGTAAAAAGAAAGGCTTGTCTAGTTGATTTAACAAGGGTTCAAAATCTAGAAAATGGTCTGTTTTCTAAAGAATATTGCAAGTTCTAGCATCTAGTACATGTTTTATCAAAAGATTCCATCTCAAACTTATTTTAGAGATAAATGCCTATGAGTCTTTTGAAAAGATTAAAATAATCTACCTAAATTCTACTATTCAAAATTTGTACATTTCATGTAACTAGAACTATTTCTTAAGTTTTTAAGTATATTAATAAGGCTACCTTATTTGTAGAGTGCTTCGCATTAAGAGACAATTAGAGCAAACAGTCTCATTTTATGGGGACTCAGAAGTGGCCCATAGAAATGAAAGCACGAACTGCTTTAATTATAATTTACACTAGACTATTACCAAATAAATTTATTTAGGTTAACTTTTTTTTTTAACCCTTACTTTCCCTCTTGGAGTCAATACTGCGTATTGGCTCCAAGGAAGAAGAGTGGTAAGGGCTAGACAATGGGGGTTAAGTGACTTGCTCAGGGTCACACAGCTGGGAAGTGTCTGAGGCCAGATTTGAACCTAGGCCCTCCCATCTCTAGGTCTGACTTTCAATCCACTGAGCCACCCAGCTGTTCCCTATTACCAAATCTTCTAATCCAAATGAACAGTGAATTGTTTTGATCAAATGTGCAATTATTCAAAATCCTACATACCTACATACTTAAGAAATAAGATAGAATTATGAAGTAATGAGATTCCACAAGACACCTAGGAAAATCAGTTTCTACTGTATAGACATCTCATTCTCCAATACAATTACAAGCTCAATTCCTAAAATAAAACATACTTGTTTGGTTAAGATAACTATAACCTATAAATAAATTATGATCTTTACATCCCATTTAAACAGTTGCCCTCTTGCAAGGAGTCAATTACTTTTTAACACTCAAGTCACTGCCTATGGATACAGTGTAGATTGATCCATGGAGTCACACAGGACTTAGCAAGTATTAAACAATATCCAAGCAAAAATAGTCTTTTTTACTGAAGAAACCATTTATCACATTTCTTTTAGGGGGGCCAGACCTATGGTTTCACCCATATTGAAAGCCCCAGTAAGGAAACTCCTTCTACCAAAGCATATTAGCAATTTTCTGCTACTAATAGTCCTAGAGAGTCACTTGGATAATTGAGAAGTTAAGTGACTAGTCCAGGATCTTATCAATAGTATGATCAATAGTATGTGTTAAAAATGAAACTTGCTTTCTGTCTATTATTGCCTCTCCATATTCATTTTTGACATCTATACCATGTTGTCTGTCAATTATTTTAAGTCTAGGCAAAAGCATTATAAAGTTAGAAATCTGATACGCTAGTTCCAAATTAATCATTGTTTTCACTAATAGAAGACAGCAGTGGAAGATAAAATGCCAATCATTTATATTGGTCTTCTGAATGCAAACTGTTTTGTCTTATACAAGATTTACATTCTGAACTGCTTTGTTTAGGTAATGTTAGTATATATTCCCTGAGTAGGAAATAAACCAATGGTAGGGATGCAGAAGCCTATAGGGATTAGTGACAGGAAAAAAGATGTTTAAGATTCTACAATTTGCCACAGAAAACCTACAATATGGAAAATGAATGAGACTAATCAAGCACAGTAGGATCAATATTCACTGGAATCATTTCAAAGTTTACGGTTAGTATGGTTTCATCCTTTTTCTTTTTAGTATAAGAAAATCTTTTAGTCAGGTTGACAATGCTTTATTATGTTACTAATATATAAAAATATTCTCACCTGCTAAGTCATGGTGAATTAGGTCAGCAAAGTTGGGATCCTCACCCCACCAAAATATCCACAATTCTCTTCTTCCAGGTCTCTGATCTCGCCGCCAAACACCAAGTACATCTGCCTTAAGGCAGCGACTAAAACTGCTCAAAATAGGGTCTTCTTCAGTAACAGGGAACAGAATTGGGGCAGAAGTTGGGCCTTGCCATACATATCGCTTCCATTTAATTCCTGTCAAGTCAGCCTAAAGAAAAGAAAGTGTGATTATGTTATCTTTCACTCAGAGCCAAAAAGTCTTCTTTAAAATTTCTGAGATTGTCATGCTTTTCCAATTTTGTAGTATATAAGTAAAGACATTTAGAGCTATTTAAAGTCAAAGAAAGTTTTGAAAGAGTTATGCACACTCTACTTTGTCATCATATTTAATATCTTTAATAACAATAACAATCTTTAATAACAATTCATTCCACTGTATTTGACTGTCAACTCCTCAATGACAAGGGCCATGTCTTAGTAATATCTGTAACCTTAGGATGCCTTGCAAACAGAAGTCACTCAAATGTTTTTTCATTCACTCTAGTTTATAACTGGCTGCCTATAAAGTAAAAAATGTTAGTGGAAAAAAAAAACCTCAAGGGTGAGAAATATCATAAGATCCCAGGTCTAGAACTTAAAGGGACTTCAGAGGCTATCCAAATCCAATCTCCTCATTTTATAGATAAGGAAACTGAGGTCCAAGGAGATTTAGTGATTTGCCAAAGTTACAGAGGCAGAGTTGAACCCAGTCCTCCCTCACCATTCCAGAGTCAAAGCAGCATTGTCTCCTTTGAGACCCTTGAAGGTTTTTTTGTTTCAAAAAATATCATTTAATTAAATATTTGCAAATGAGTAACATTTTTTTAAAATGGGCATTTGAAGAAAAAGTTTCCAGTCTTCAAAAACAGTTTTAGGCAATCTCCATTATTGTTTATAAATGAACTGTCAAATCTGTACTAGCCTCCCACCACAAAACAAAAAACAAAACTTAAAATACATGATAAAACTGAAGCTAAAGAAACTAGAATAAAACCTAGTTTCAAGACAAAATTGTGTACTCAAAAAGATAATTATAGCTTGGAGGAAGGATAGTCCAATTCTAAGAAAAGTATTTCTTCATTTTTCAAAATTTAGGATTGTGGAAAAGAAACAGCTGGTATTTCAACATGCCTTCAGTTTGACTTCAAGGTGCAAACTGGAGGTGCCAAAAATGAAACTGCTGATACATGACCGCCAGCTTACACTTGCCAACTAGTTGTGCTCTCATCCCCTGAATTCACTTTCCTGACCATGATATACCCTTTAATGATCCCCTAACACTCAGGCAAACAAAAAAGGTCAAACCAGTCACTTAAAAACAAAAGCTGAGGATTTCAGATTTATAACTAGAAAGTTTGCAACAGTTGAGATGTTTTCAGGCCTGGTCAATCCGGCACAATGAATTCCTCTTAGCTGCCTAGCTTTCTCAAGCATCTCACTCCAGTTAAAACAAGGAGCAGTCTGCTTAAAATATTTTAAAATGCATACCAAAATAAACACAAATATAGAAACATTCAGAAGCAACACTACAGTACCTCCTCCACTAGTGCCCTCTACTCACACAACACAATGTTCCAATGAGAACAAGATGGTTAGAAAATTGTCAAAAATATAAGGAAAAAAACTTTTGTTTTCAAAGTAATAATTGAAAAAACGACTATGAAATGGCATTCCTGCAATGTTTCAGTGCTCCCTTAGTTATAAAGGTGAGCAAGTCAAGAAGAGGAAAAAAAAAGGGGGTTTCTTCCTGTTAAAATTGGTCTCCAATTGTTCGGTTTTTGTTTGGGATCCAGGGGGGTTCGGGCTCCCTGAACAACGGCAAATTTAAAGGGGGTAGGGGGCAAGTTGGTAAAGAGACTAGCGTAAGCCAGTCATAGAAAAGTGTTATGGGCAGCGAGAGAAAGCAGCAACTGAACAGGAGAAAGAGGTGATCGGTCCTGGGCCTGGCAGGGAAGGGGAGGAACGGAGTTTGGGAAGGGGAATTCTGGGGAGGGGGAAAAAAAAAATCAAGAACAAGCCGAGAAGGGGCCAGGAGCCTGGGAAGGGGGGGTGGGGTGGGAGGTGGCGCGGTGGCGCCCGGGGCCGCCAGCAGCGGGCGGGGAGGGGGCCTAGCCCAGGCCGCCGGGGCCTAAGAGCCGGGGCCGGGGCCCCTCGGGACGGGGGCAAGCACTCGCTCCCTCCCTCGCTCACTCCCTCCCTCAAGCCATCGCTCACTCGGCCGCCCGTTCCCTCACTTACCAGGCAGAAGAGGTTACAGTGACAATCCTCTAGGCTGGCCCCGTTCGGCACTAAGCAGGAACTCATCGTCCCTCACAGCCGCCGCCGGCGCCACAACCCACCATCCGCCATTACCGCCGCCTCCGACCAGAGAGAGAAACACAGACGCCGGGAAGGGAGGCGGGCGGGCGGGCGAGGGAGTAGGGGAAGGGGGGTGGAAGAGGAGGCCGCCGTGGGGCCGGCCAGCCGCCCGCCCTCTCCACCCACCCCCGGCGGCGGCCCCGGCCGCGGCCCCGGGGCGGAGGGTCAGGCCGGGCCGAGCCTTGAGAGGAGCCCCACCCGGGGGCGACGGGGACGGGACCTGCCGCCGCCGCTGCCTCCGCTGCCGGGCCCCGGGGACCCACCGCCCCCCGGCTCAGCCGAGGCCGACCGGGGCTCGCTCTCTCACACTCACACTCAGTCACTCACACACGCACTGGCACGCACACGCAGCCCCCCGCGGCACGAGAGAAGAGATGAATAATTAATAATAAATTACAAAATAAATAATTAAAAATCTAAACAGAGGCCGCAGCGCCCGGACCCGGACCCAGACTCGGGCGCAGGGAAGGAAGGGCGGGCGGGGAGGCAGGGAAGGGGCAGGGCAGGGCAGGCAGACGCGGCTCCGGCCCCGGCCCGGCAGCGGCTCCAGCGACGTCCTCAAGCCCGGAGTCTCCTCAGCAGCAGCAGCAGCAGCAGCAGCAGCAGCGGCGGCGGCGGTGGTGGTGGTGGTGGTGGTAGTGGTGGTGGAGGCGGCGGCGGTGGCGGCGTCCGCGGGCTGAGACCATTCTTCGGTGGTGGTTTCGCTTCTCTCCCCCCTCCCCCGGACCGGGCCGGGCCGGCCTGCCCGTCCGCCCGTCCGCTCCTCCCCCCCCCACCGCCCCCCGCGGCCTCACCGCCCGGACGCGGTCGTCTCCCCCATTTTGTGGGCCCGGCGGGCGGTGTTTTTCCCCCTTTAATCCGAATTCACGGGTTTTCCCTTCGCTTTAATGGCGGCCGCAGGGACCAGCTCGGCCTCTCCGCCTGCCCATTGGACGCCGAGGGGTCACGTGAGCTCAGGCTCCAAGGGAGGGGGGAGGAGGAGGAGAGAGGGAGGAAAGGACCAAGGGACTGAGGGGCCGGGAAGCCAGAGAAGCCCTTGTAGCTCGCCACTAGGGGCGGCCTGGGGAGCGGGTGGCTGCTGAAACAGCGCCACCTAGTAAGTGCCTCTAGGGTCGAAGACCGAAAGTGCGCTTTTAACCGGCCTGGCATCTTCCTGGGAAGTTACAGAGGAACTGAAAAAAGCGAGAAAATGGCAACAGTAGCTGAAGGAGTTGAACTTTACAGTTTATTTCGTAAACAAAGCATTGCGGGTAGTGTATTGCGTTGAGCAGGCAATCTCAATCTGTGGAAAATAATTTGGAATTCTATAGCTTTCTTCACTAAAATGCTATGATTGTTCACCCATTTTATAGATGGGAAAACTGAGGGCCATAGAGGTGAAATAAATTTTTTAAAAAGTGTTTTTTTAAATTGATCAAAGAATCATGGCCAGAAGGTCTAGTCCAACACTTCTATTTTTACAGATGAGACCTAAGGAGGTTAAGTCACACAACTAATAAGTATCAGAAGCAAGGATTTGGCACAATGCCAGGCTGTCTTTGAAGTGTTTCTTTTTCCTTGAAACAGTCATTTCCTGATTTGCCTCATACAAATACTTACTGAACTGTCCTTTGTAACACAGGTCTAATGGGTGCCTCTCCACTGCTCAATAAAGTAAGTAGCTACTTACTGTGTATTTATAGGAGCAAATGCAAACTCCTCACCTTCCATAACCTTTACCTGAAGTGGCTTTCTCAGGTTCATCATACATTGCTAGGCTTCAAACTCTCTAAGGTCCAGTCAAATTTGTCTTTTTCCCAATTCCTTATAGGATACTCCATCTGTCAACTCTTTGAGTTTTGTAAAGGCTGGTTTTTTTTCCTATGCCTGGAATGTATTCTCTTAGCACCTCCACCTCTTGGAAATCCTAATTTCAAAATGCAGCTCAGGTATGATCAGGCCCAAGAGACCTTCCTTTCCTGATTCACCCAGCTCCTTTTGTCTTCTTAAAAAAATTCTTATATTTATTTTTCATATACTTGTGCATGTACTTTTTGTTTTCTTCAATAGAGTACAAGCTTCTTGAGGGGACAGACTATATTATTTTTGTCCTTGTATTCCCAGTAGTTAGCACAATGCCTACCTAACAGTGCCCAAAACACAGTAGGCATTTGACAGATGTTTGTTGGTGGATTAACAAAGAAAAACAGTTAATCAAAACAAATGGGAAAATAATGGTAGCTCACCTAGCTTTAAGACTTGCTTTACGTACTTTCTGAGCCTACCAATAACCACATCTTAAGACTTTAGTCAGTTGTGCACCCTACTTTCCCACCTCTCTAACTGAGAAGGATGTATTTCATCTTCTCTTTCTCAGGCATCAAGATTGTTCATTAAATTTAATCTTTGATCCATTGCCTTTTAGGATTGTTTTCATTTACATTATGTAAATGTAGTCATTGTATATGTGGTTTTCTGGTCTCTGGTTTCTTTTTTCCCCCTGCATCAACACATACAGTTCTTCCAATGTTTCAATGTATTTCTCATATTTGGTAGTTGTTCATTTCTTACCAGTACAATAATATTACACTAATACACTAGAGTTTGTTCAGCCAACTAAAATGGGCACCTAACTTTGCTTCCAGTTTTTTTTGTTTTTTGCTTTACAACCACAGAGAACAGCTATGAGTAATTTTGTTATATATGGGGCCTTTCTTTTTGTTGATGCCCTCCTTAAGGTATAAACCCAGAAGTAGGATTGCTGAGCTAAATGAAAAGACTTTTCTCTTATTTCAAAATTGTTTTTTAGAATGATCAAACCAATTCACAGCTCCACCAACACTGACTATTTCTGTTGTATCATCTTTATCAGTCTGATAACGGTGAGGTGAGAACTCAGAGTTGTTTTAATTTGCATTTTTAGGTCATTAAAATTTATTACTTTTATTATGAACTGAAATATCTGTAGTACTTGTTCATATGGTTGTTCTTTCTTTTTCTGAAAACTATTCATATCCTTTAGGGTGAAATTGTTTGTTCAAACTCATACAAGATTGGTCAGGGGTAGAATTTCAACCCAGATTACTCCTGATTTGAGTTCCAAAGCTCTTTCCAGCTCTGCTCTTTCCAGTTCTCTAATGGATAAATTGTTTCAATGCTATTTTAATTCTTTAGTAGAAAGGTCTTCTATAAATCTATTGTATTACTATGTATACTCTTAACCTACTACAAAAGCCTACTTCCATGCTTCATCTCCAGAACTATGTCTGTTACCCTGGGTTCTTAAAGGCCTGTGCTGTCAGTGGTTTGTAGTCTCTTGAAATTTCAACTGGGCTAGATGTTATTTCAAGTCTGGTCTGACCACAAACTGTTTCTGCTCTCTGAGGGTAAACCTACCTGGGTTTATCAATGAAATCCAAAACACCAAGGCAGTAATTTTCTTGGCCATAAGAACGGTTGGAAAGTTTTAAAATAGTTTTTTCTTTTTCCTTAGTTTTTGCTTTTACATAGTTAACAATAACTAGCATTTATATAGTACTTTAAAGTTTACAAATTGCTAGACATGTCATCTATTTTATTCTCACAATAAGTCTTTTACATAAGAGCCATTATTACCCTCATTTTACAGGTAAGGAAACCAAAGTTGAGAGGTTAAGTGACTTGCCTAATATAACTTGTAACACAGCTAAGGGTGAAATAGTCCTTGTCTCCAGGGAGCTCATAATCTAGTAGGGGAAACAATAAGCAAAAGCTTGGTGCAAACAAGCTATATACAGGACAAACTGGAAATAATCAACATAAGGAACATACTAGAGTTAAGAGGGATTGGGAAAGGCTTCCTGTAAGTGGGATTTTAGCTAGTGCTTAAAGGAAGCCAGGGAAATTAGAAAGCAGAGATGGGAAGAGAAAAAATTCCAGGCATGGAAGACAATCAGTGAAAACATCTTTAGTCAGGAAATGGAGTACTTTGTTCAAGGAACTGCAAAGAAACCAGTATGACAGGATTGAAAGTTATGTGAGGGGCAGAGGTGTAAGGTATAAGAAAATTGGATAGGAGGGGTCCAAGTTATAAAGGACTTTGAACACCAAACCAAGGATTTTATGTTGAACCTGGAGTTAATAGGAAGCTACTAGGGATTATTGAACAGGAAAGGGATACAGTGACCTGGTGAGACCTGTGTTTCATGAAGATCACACTTTGAAGAGCAACAAAAATTAGCCCAGTGGATAGAGTCCCAGGCCTGAAGTCAGGAAGATCTGGTTTCAAATTTGACTTCAAATAATTCCTCGCTGTGTGACCTTGAGCAAGTCCTTTAATTCCAAATGCCTGGCCTATACTGCTCTTCTGTTTTAGAACTTAGAATTTGTTTCAAGATAGAAGGTAAGGATTAAAAAAAGTAAATCTTCTCATTTCTTACAGCACAGTAGTATTCTGTCACAATCATATAGGACAACTTGTTCAGCCATTCCCCAACTAATGGATATTCCCTCAATGTCCAGTTCTTTGACACCACAAAGAGAGCTGCTATAAATATTTTGGAACAAATGGGTTCCTTTCCTTTTCTCTGATCTCCCTGGAGAACAGATCCAACAATAGTATTTCTGGGTCTAAAGGTATACCCAAGTTTGTAACTTTCAGGTCATAATTCCAAATTGCTCTCCAAAATGGTTGGATCAGTTCATAGTTCCACCAACAGTATATTATTAGTGTCTCCAATTTTCCAGACCCCCTCCAACATTTGTCATTTGCCCTTTTATCATTTCAGTCAATCTGATAGGTATATGACAATAACTCAAAATTTTTTTTTGATTTAGTGAGTAATGATTTAGAACACTTTTTCATATACTTATATATGGATCTGATTTCTTCATCCTCAAACTCAGTATATCTTTTAATCATTTATTAATTGGGGAATGACTCTTATTCTTATAAATTTGACAAATTTTTCTATATATTTTAGATTTGAGACCTCTATCTGAAAAAAAGTCTATCAAAAATTCTCCCTCCCCTCAATTTTCTGCTTTTCTTCTAATCTTGACTATCTATAGTACCCCACCTCTGCAAAGAAGGGAGGGAAATACATTTCCTCATCTCCTTTTTGAGCCAAGGCTTATTCATTATAATTATAAGTGCTCAGTTACATGTTAAGTTATTCTTTTCATTTGCTTTTTGTTTATATTCCTTTAGTTTGTTTACTTCACTTGGCAAAGAACTAACATTTATATTCTTATACCCACTTTACAGATGAGGAACTACATAAAGTAGGCAGCAATTAAGTGACTTGCCCAAGTTCACAGGCTAGTTTCTAGTTCTACTGCTGCTACAAAGTTGCTGCTGTAAATATTTTGGTGTCTATGGGATCTTTCCGTCTCTGATCATATTGGGGTATTTGTGTGGGATTTCTAGGTCAAAGGCTATGAACTTTTTAGTCACTTTCTAAGCATAATTCTCATGGATATTTTTCCACTCAGAGCATAATTAAGTGTTCAAGATTGAGTGTCTTATCTAGGTTAGATTAGGAACACCAGTGCTTACTTTGTAATTACTTTGTATAGACTTTTGTTTACTTTTCTGTGTACTAGTTACATCCACCCCTCCAGAAGAAGGTTAACTCCTTTAACATTCTGTCCACTGAGCCACCTAGCTGCCCTACAGATGGCAAGTCCTTAACATATGCTTGTTGATTTGAATTGAGATTTTCACCACATTTATAGCTGATGAGAGATAGCCTCATCTTCTACTTCATTGAAAAGATGGAAACCAACTTATTTGAGGCTTCTCAGTTCTCTTTGACTCAAAACTTTTTAGTGTCTTTCTCACATTCTTTTATCCTTCCCTCCTATCTCTAAGATAAAAGTGACCATCTAACCACAATGAAAAGATGTATTTCAGGGTGACTCCTAGTGTAAGACAAACAGTCCATCTCTGATGCTTTTTGTTTTTTTCCTCCTTTGGATTCTCTCAGTACTCCTTCCCACTGCTGTGGTGTTTTCCTGACTGTTTCATGTGAACCTTTTCCTCAGAGTTTGTACTTTTTAACTCTCGGACTCAGTTCATGATTTTCTTTCCTTCCTGGAGAACAGGAATTCTTTTGTGTGTGTGTCCTAGACCCCTTTTTGACAGTTTGGTGAAGTTATGGACTCTTGAGAATAATATTTTTAATGCATAAACTAAAATACATTGGATTGCAAAAGAAGGAAATTCCAAGCAATACAGTTATCAAAAAAATTTTTTTGCATATCTTCCCCAGCTCCAGAGCTATAGGATAGGCCTCTGATGGGACACTTTACTGCAGGTACTTTACTACTGAGAAGTAATCAGCTAAAAGCTACAGAAGTGGACCACAGGTAGCATATTCTGGAAGAGCTTCTGGAGAAGTATATACAGTAATAACAATATTATAAGAATGATCAACTATGAAAAATTTAGCTACCCTGATCATGACAATGATTTGAAACAATTCCAAAGAACACATGATGAAAAATGCTATTCACTTCCAAAGAGAGAACTGATGAACTCTGAGTGCAGATGGAAGCATGTTTTTACTTTATTTTTATTGATTATTTTCTTTGTGCTTTCTTTTACAACATAGCTAATATGGAAATATATTTTGAATGACCTCACATGTATAATCAGAATCAAAGCCTCCTTAGGGAGAAGAGAGGGACATGAGCGGAGGAGAGAATTTGGATGTCAAAATTTTTTAAATTATTGTTTTTAAAAAGTTTACATGTAATTAGGAACTATTTAATGAAATTAAAAGAATTTTAAAAAATGTTTAAAGTATACTATGGCCATTTGAATAACACTCTCAATGATTTGTAAGGCCAGAGGGAGAATTGCCTGTATACATGATGGGGTATAGCAGGAAAATTTGGTGAGGCCTCTATCATGACTCTATAGACTCATGAAAGGTGTTGACACAGTAGGGAGGCATACATTGTAGGTGCTGGAGAAGATAGGATATTTAGAGTGTAAAAGTCATTTTTGACCAAAGTTGGTACTGAGAATGGAGACCCATTTGCAAGAAGAGAGGCATTTAGTGTTCCTGGCTTTGCCTTGTCCTAATCAACTGATCAATTATGACTAAACAGAGGGCTGGTCTCTTGGCTGAGGAAGCTAAAGGTGCCACAGTAAAATTTCATTATTGTACCCTAAATATATTTTACTAGGCTAGCACATGTTCATGTGTATTACTACAGTATAGTTTACATAGCTTGTATAGAGCCACACAGCCAGTAGGTGCTTGACTTGGTATTCAGAGCCAGGCCTTTCCACCTCCTAAGTTATTGTTTGGTCCACTTTGACCTACTGTTACAAGGGAAGTAGAAAAGTCATTGAGGGGTATCTATTTGCTGTTGGCTCCAAGAAGCTATAGCATGTGCAACAGCTAAACCTCTGTAAAACTATTTCTGAAAATGAGCTAAACCAGGTTAAGGGTAGCTGACAGGTTTTAAATCTATTGGTGATCTAGGGGGATATCTACCCTAAATATGTGAAGACTTCTCCTGGCAGAATGAGTGAAGGAGAACAATTTATTCCAGTGTCCATGAAGGCAGCAAAAGCAATCACTCAGAATTTGGTTAGACATCAAAGATGCTACATCCCAGGCTGTCTTGATGATTCTAGAAGAGTGGATGAGGCTTATAATTTTGAACAACTCTGCTTTACTAAAATCTAATTCTCATGTAAATCAAGACATCAGTCATTGAAGTGTCCTTGGATGGACAACAATCACACCTTTAATTATGGCTCTCTATAATTCCTAGCAGCTGGTACCCATTACCCTCTTCTAGGATTCCTAATTGTCTCTTGCCATTCCTTCAAATTGATATTTTATCCTATATAGGTAATAAATAGGAAACCATGGAATTACATGGTCAGGTCTGTGTTTTAGGAAAGTAGGCACTTGTTTGGGAAATAGATTAGAGGAAAGAACAAGCATTTGAATTAGTTAGAATCAAGGAAACCAACTAGGAGGCTATTTTAAAAGTCTAGGCAAGAGGTATTAAGAGCTTGACCTAGGGTAGAGCATTTGAAAGTGGAAAGAAGAGAAAAGATGTGAGAGATGTTATAGAAATAGAATTGGATGACTTGACAACTAATTGAATATGGAGGGTGAGAAAGAGGGAAGAGTCGAGTTGTGAAGCAGGGTGACTGGAAGGGTGGTTGTTCTCTTAACAAAAATAGGAAAAAATGGAGCAGGAGTAGATAAAGAAAATCATTGTGGAACCATAGCTCCTTACTCTTTTCCTTGACAAACAGGACCAAGTCCCAGATGGAGATGTAGCAAGACTAATTTAACTCCTTTGGAGAATTATTTTCTGTGGAGTCACAACACTTGATGGCTATTTTCATGGATTTAAATGGTTATCATGTGGAAGAAGAATTAAGTTTGTTCTATTTGGGGCTAGAGGGAAGAATCAGGAGCTATGGTATGAGTTATAGTGAGGGCAATTGGGGCTTCACTTGAGAAAAAAAACAACTTTCCTGATCATTGTTCAGTCATTTCAGTTGTGCTCAACTCTTCATGACTCCATTTGGGGTTTTCTTTGCAGAGATACTGGAATGGTTTTGCCATTTCTTTCTTCAGCTCATTTTGCAGATGAGGAAACTGAGGTCAAGAGTTACTTGACTTGCCCAGGGTCACCACCTATAAGTGTTAAGGTTGGATTTGAACTCAGGTTTTCATGATTCCAGGCCTGTCACTCAACTGAGCTAGTATCCAAAATTAGAAAGAACTGCTTCTAGAAATAGTAGAGGGAGAAAAAATCAGATTTCTTTATTGGAAATCTGCAGAGGCTATAGGACCACTTTTCATGTATATTGTGGTGGGGATTCTTTGGGGACATATTGGAAAGAGGAGATGGCTACTAGAATCCTTTCCAAATCTGAAATTCTGAGATTATAGAATCTTGTTAATAGAAGGACCAGAATTTAAGAATATTGTACTTTGAAGGAAAATTTGCATCAATTGACACTAAATTCTTTTATCTATATGTCAAAGAAAATGCATTAATTGATGCTTCTATTCCTTTTGTATTCAAATTGCTTCTCCAAGATTAAGTTAATGGTTTAGGTTGTAAGGTTAGTATGTTAGTAGTGTCTTACTTGTCTACAGAATATATCACTAATTCCTGCTACTAGGGTAGAAGCCTTTACCAATGGGGGCACAGCTTAGCATATGTCAAGGTAGAAGAGTTGGAAATGACATAGGTTAGATCTAAGTGAAACAATACTAATGGTTGGTACTATGGAAGATGTTCAGTCTTTTAAAGAACTCTTCCCTTCTATAAAGGATGGAGCTGAATCTCACTGAGGCCTCACTTGTCCCTACTTTCTCCTCCAGTCTCAAACCCCTACCCCCCACCCTGCCTCTGCCCACACCCCATACACCCATAGCTCAGAGTCCAAACTTAGCAAAATCCCAAACATTCAGATAGACATTTAGCTATATGCCTTTTATAGTTTAAATTTTATTAATTTCCAGCTAACCCCTGGTTTCTTTGTATTTGAGGCAACAATCAGGATACAGGAAGTGCTTAGGTAAAAGAAACAAACAGATTATATTACAGTGCCTGTTATTTGGACAGGCAGATGGAGAGGAGATGGAGAAAAGTATAGATTTTTTTAAACTGCTCTCATTACTTACAATGGTGATTATAACTTACACCTTCAATATGAATTTTCTGATCCAGGATACCTGAAGGAGACTGATGGTTCATGTCCATTTTCTGCCACAGCTCAGCTTTCCTTTCAATTTCCCCTTTTGCCTGTGGCCCTTATGTGGCCATTTCTTTCCAGCTGGACTTGTTAAAATTCAGGTAAAGTTAGGGATGATATCTCCTGACAGATACTGCCACTCAGCTCATGTAGTTTCCACTCCTTCCTCTCAGTCTGCTTACTTGAAAACTCTGTATATCCCTTTAAAAATTGCTGCAGAAACACTGTCTGGAAAGTTTGCAAGGTCAGAGATCACAATAGCCAAATAATACTCAGGGCTGAGAGGGATACTTGTCCCAGTGAATTACAAACCCCAAGATGTCAGTCAATTCTCCTATCCCTATTTTAATCCCAGTGCTTCCTGAAAGGTCTGAAGTCATACATAATTTTGAGTTCTGTGAGATATCCTCATCATGCACAATTAGTCAATGTACCCCAAGAACTACAGGAAGAAGGGGAAATCATGAAGCTCAGGTTGAGCAATTTATTGTGCTTCCCTTTCTATGTCTTTAGGGGCTTTGTGTTCTAGCTCAGTGGGTCAGACAGAAACAAGGACCCATTCACTGATAATCATCAGGGGATGGGGTTCTAGGGACATTTACTCTTCTTGAGCAAGAACCAAATCTATAATATTTCCCAAATCCATCAAATCTTAGTTGTATAGCACCAGGAGTTAGGACAGTTGATCTCAAGGGTCAGTAATGGGTAGGTAGGTATTCATTTGGCATTCGAGTTGCTCAGGTAGGGGCTCTCTTGAAATTTCATTACATGGGGAGCTGACTAAGTTGGTCTAGGAATAGCCTCATTTATTGGTTGTACTGTAAGTCAGTGTAGAGAGGATGGCCTGGACATGGTACCCTTGAAGCTACATATGTCCCATTGTGTTAACACATTACTCTACTGGTAGGTGGATAGGACAGTAAAGGTACTGTAGGAGTACTTTGGGCACAAACAAAGCTGAAACCCTTTTCTAGAATGTTGCCAGATAAATGTGAGTATGTTATTGGCTACTTCTACCTAGCCTAATATAGCATGAAAAGGCCAAACCATGCCTTTTAAATATTGATTGCACAGGGTAGAAGAAATATTAGAAAGCTTGGCTCAGAGTCCTGAAGTGTAAGGATAATTTAGGGTCATGACCTAACCTATATTTAGTTTTTGGTCGCCAGAGGATATGCCAAATAAAATACCCAAGTCAGTTTGGAAATCTATGGTGGTTTAATCAATATAGAGGGAAGAAATCAAGGAGAAGAGAGAGGGAAAGGGTATGGGATTTCTCCCACCTGGCCTGTGCCAGGGGGAGTTCAAAGTCCTATGCCACAAGGTTTCTGAAGAAGATTAGAGGCTTCTAAAGTGGAGGAATTCCATGGGTCTGGAACAACCTCCAGGAAGTGATGCAGAGCAAAAGGAGCAGAACCAGGAAATCATTATACACAGAGACTCATACACTGTGGTACAATTGAAGGTAATGGACTTCTCCATTAGGGTCAATGCAATGTCCCTGAACAATCTGCAGGGATCTAAAAAACACTATCCACAAGCAGAGGATAAACTGTGGGAGTAAAAACACCGAGGAAAAGCAACTGCTTGACTACAGGGGTGGAGGGGATATGACTGAGGAGAGACTCTAAATGAACACTCTAATGCAAATACCAACAACACAGAAATGGGTTCGAGTCAAGAACACATGTGATACCGAGTGGAATCATGTGTCAGCTATGGGAGAGGTAGTGGGGGGAGGGGGAAGGAAAAGTAAATGATT
Source organism: Monodelphis domestica (assembly GCF_027887165.1). NCBI lineage: Eukaryota > Metazoa > Chordata > Mammalia > Didelphimorphia > Didelphidae > Monodelphis > Monodelphis domestica. Next base: position 178,840,985 of record NC_077228.1, read on the forward strand.
TTTGTTTCCAATGAATAATATTTGGAAATGACCAAATAAAATAATGTTAAAAAAAAAGATTAGAGACTTCTAAGTGGATAGTGTTTGGAAGGAAAGGAAGGAAAAATCAGCCTAAACTCCAAGAGAGCTCAGAGAAATCGCCTCACCTGAACTAGGTTACTAGGCTTTATAGTGATGATGATTGGGAGACTAGTCTCCCCAATTAATCTCTAAACATAATCATTCTGTACCTTCAAATTTTCTAATTGCAGGTGCATACATAATTTCACCTTCTAAGAGGAAATTACAATAGTTAGATAGAAGAGAGAAATAGAAGAAAGACAGACAGCAAAATCAATGTTTGCTGGGTGCATTAACAAAAACCAATTGGGGGCAGTCCCTTTTTGGCATAGGAGTATACATTCAAATAAATGTTCAATCAAACTTCAGTTCAATCAACCACACCCAAAGTTCATTCTGGATCTTCTTGATGTACTGTAGGTTTTCTGGCATCTTTCTGCAGCAGTTCATTCTCTGGATTTAGGAGTTATCAAGCTTCTCCTTGAAGATCTTTCCTCAAACAAAATTTCAAAATCTTGAATTTTTATTAAAATACAATCCCCCCCACCAAAGTGGGTGTTAAGAAACATCCAGTTCAGCTCAGGATGCATGGTTGAGTTATGAGGGTGTATGAATCAATTATCAAAAGAAGAGAAAAACAAAACAAAACAAAAAACCCCCCAAAATATAAAGAAGAACAAAAAAATGGAAGAAAGTTAAACTTTTGGGAGAAAGGGAAAAAAAAATTCAAAATAGACCCTTTTTTGGGTTTAATAAATTTCTAGCAGGCCCTTGTATAAGTCCAATTTAAAATAATTTCTATCCCACAAGTCTGTAGGACAGAATGCAGTAATATTTCACTTACCCATTTGCAGCCAAGACTACAGAAAGTTGCCATACTATAAGAAGAAAAAGATTAAAAAATCAGTCAATCCCTGGTCTAATGTTTTCGTCATTCTCAAGGATATGGGGAGCCAGGATGATAGTCAAACTTTGGTACTTGTTTGAATACTTCACAAAAAGTGTAGATACAAGGAAGTCCTATGACTTAACAAATGTCAAGCGTCGCAACCTCGAGTCTCACACTAGTTTTCCCTGTGTGCTCTTTTTGGCACTATTCAGGTTAAGTCTGTGCTCCTTGTTTTTATCTCATTTCCTAGAATGAGACACAAACATTAATCACAGTCCCATAACATTTATCAATAAATGGCAGGTTCCCATAGTTTAAAGCTTTTGGGTATGCATTGATATTATAGCAAGTATATATATATATATATATATATGTAAATATATATAACTTATATTACCAAAAAAGTAATATTAATTATATGTATTTATGTATGTATATAAATATATATAATTTATATTACTACAGAAAAATAATATTAATTATATGTACCCTTAGTACAAGAAATGAGAAAAAAGGGAAAAAATCAAATATTCTAAGCAAAATAAAAGAAAAGCAATAATAAAAATAAGGGGGAAAAGAAAAAAAATCAGAAACTCAGTGTATTCTCAAAAAACAGCATCTACTTGTCAATGGATTATTATCTCCAATGCATGTGATAGGATACAGTCAATCAGTCTCAACAGAAATGCTCTCTTTACATGTGAGCAATGAATCCAAGAGTCCTTCTCTCCAATCTTTATAGATGTTGGAGTAGTTAACAATATTTGGAATGGCCCTTCCCAGGAAGACTGAGTTGCTCCAGTATGCTGGAAATTTTCAATATACACCTTGTCTCCTGGGTTCAGGTCATGAAGTGAAAAGTCTAGTGGTTTGGCTTGTACTGCAGCTCTGGATTCATGGAGTTCACACAGTCTGTGCTGTAATTCCTGTTATATAGGAAGCAATAGTAGTATCTCCCCCTAATCGTGATGTATATGAAGGGGATAAAGACTTAGCTTATATAGGTGGATGTCCAAAAAGCATCTCAAATGGTGAGATGTGTACGTCTGCTCTAGGCCTGCTTCTAAGATAAAATAGGGCCAGAGGGAGAATTTCAGGCCATTTTAAATGGGTTTCAGTGCATGATTTGCCAATCATAGTTTTAAGTTCTCTGTTCATTCTTTCAACTTGGTCTGAGGTCTGGGGATGATATGGTACATGAAATTTGGGAGTTATCCCCAAGCAAGAATATATCTGATTTAGGACAGAATCAGCAAAATGACTTCCTCTATCTGAATCAATATGTGCTCGTAGGCCAAAGTGAGGAATAATTTCTTTTAAAAGCACCTTAGCAACAAAAGCCATTGTGGCTCGGGTTGCAGGAAATGCTTCCGGACATCTGGTTAGTTGATCTACTATGACTAGACAAAATTTATAATTTCCAGCCTTTGGCATTGTTATGAAATCTATCTGTAGGTGCTCAAAAGGGGTGTAAGCCAGAGGACGCCCACCAAAGGCTTTGCCATGAAAGGTGTGTTGGTTATATGCTTGGCAGGTAGAGCAGGCTGTACACACTTTAGAGGCTATAGTAGTTATGCCAGGGGCTATCCATACTCTCTTAACAGAGTCCACAATGCCCTGGGTACCAAAGTGGCCATTTTTATGAATAGATTTGCAAATTTGGTGATAGAAACTTCTAGGGAGCAGGGGTTTTCCTTCAGATGACACCCATACTCCATTAATCTGTTTTGCTTTGAATTTTTGCTTCCATTTTTCCACTTCCTTTTCATTATAGAAAAGTGATAAATTTAAGACATCAGTGGTTGTTAATGTTAAAATTAATTCAGGCCTTTCTATGACTGCTAGCTTTGCAGCAGCATCTGCTCAATTATTTCCCCTAGAGACAAGGTGAGTGCCACTTGTATGGGCAGAGCAATGAACTACAGCTAGGGCTTCAGGCAGCTGGAGAGCAGAAAGAACTTCATTAATAATTTCTGCATTAGCTATAGTTTTTCCAGCTGAGGTTAAAAATCCTCTTTGGAGCCATAGCATCCCGACCAAGTGACAAATGCCAAAAGCATATCTAGAAACTGTATAAATTGTTGCCTTTTTATCCTTTGCAATTATACAGGCGAGTTTCAGAGCTATGAGTTCTTCCCCTTAAGCGCTAATATTAAAGGGCAGTGAAGCTGACCACTCAGTGGCAAATTCTGTAACTGCATCTCCAGTGTAGTGTATGCCATCCCTCATAAAAGAGGAACCATCAGTAAATAAGATCAGATCTGGATTGTCTAAGGGAGTGTCCAAGAGATTATCTTGAGGCTTTTCTGCCACGGACACTAGTGTTTCGCAACTGTGTAACTGTTCTCCTGAAGTTGGTAAATCTGGAAGCAAGGTGGCAGGGTTAAGAGTTGTACAGAGTTTCAAGGTGATGTTTTTGCTATTTAACAAGGTCATTTCATACTTTGTTATTCGCTGATCCGAGAATGCCTGTGTTCTATGCCTTAGCAATAGATGCCTCCTTCTACCTCATGAGGGCACGTAATTGTTAATGGGCATCCCAATACTAGATCAAAGGTTTTTGTCACTAGTAAGGTTGTAATAGGCACGCCTCTAAGACATGGTGGTGCTCCTGATGCTACTGGGTCCAGTAGGGCAGAATAATAAGCAATTGAGTGCTGAGAAGGCCCCAAAGTCTGAGTTAAAACACCTGAAGCTACCCCTCTTCGCTCACGTACATACAAAGTAAATGACTTGTTGTAATCTGGGATGCCTAGAGCAGGGGCAGACAGGATAGCCTTTTTTAGATCTGATAGAGCTGACAAGTGTTCTGGCTCTAATTTGAGGGGTTCAGGAACCGAATCCCTTGTTAGTCCTATAAGGGGTTTAGTAATTTCTCCATAGCAAGGAATTCATTGTCTACAAAATCCTGTTGCTCCTAAAATTGCTCTCAACTGTTTCTTAGTGGTAGGAGCGCTTACATTTTGAATATTTTCAATTCATTTGGGAGAAATAGAGTGGGCACCCACAGTCAGGATAAACCCCAAATATTCTACTTTAGAGAGACACCACTGAACTTTATTCTTTGTGATCTTATGCCCTCTTTTGTATAGTTCCAAAAGAAAGTGTTTACTATTTTCCTGACATGCTTCTGCATCTGTTGAGGCCAAGAGTAGATCATCTACATATTTGATTAATTTACTATTTTTAAATGCTATATTATCTGTGTCCAAATTTGTGCAAATAAACTTGGGCTTTCCACGACCCTTGTGGCAGATGACTCCATGTATCCTGGGAGTCCTTCCAGATGAAAGCAAAGATATGCCTGGAGTTCTCATGTATGGGTATGGAAAAGAAGGCTGAGCACAAGTATACTATTGTAAAGTATGTAGCTATACTAGGAATAGAGGAATCATATGTATGTTGGAAACTACAGAGTGTCTCTTTATAATGTGATTGTTCACAGTCCTCAAATCCTGTACGAATTTATAGAGGTGCTTGCCATTGGGCCCCCTTTTTGGCTTTTTAACAGGCAGGATGGACGAATTGTATTCAGATAAAAGAAATTATTATTCCCTGGTCAATTAATGAGTTTATTAGCGGGGTAATATCCTCTATTGCCTCTTTTGAGAGGGGATACTGAGGAATGGAAGGAGGTGGGCTAGATTTAGTTTTTATCTGCACAGGGAGAGCCGACTTAAGTAAGCCTACATCAGAAGAAGATGTGGCCCAAAGAGACTCTGGTATATATGCAAGTATTACAAAGGTGGGATGTTCTTTCCCCTCCGTACTCTCTGAGAGAAGTATAGGGAGTAATTTTAAAGATTTCTCAGGTACTTCCAATGATAAGGAACCATCTGGGGAGCAAGTTATTGTGACTCTGAGTTTGCATAGAAGGTCCCTCCCCAGCAAATTTAAAGGGGAGTCAGGCATCAAAAGGAAGGAATGTTGAACTTCTAGGGGTCCTACAGACACCATTCTAGGGGAAAGATTTTGAATTCTTTGGGGTATCCCTGACACTCCCATTACATTCTTTGAGCCAATGGAATAGCAATGTAAATCAGGTGTACTCTTTAATACAGACCTGGAAGCTCCAGTGTCTAAAAGACAATCATAATAGGTGTTAACCACCTTTAAGGTAACAAGGGGCTCATGAGTATGGCGGGGTGCAGTAGATAGAGACAATGGGTAGTATGACATCAGGGTCTGGAAAATTAAAGGCTGTATTCTCTGCCCCTCACCCCCCAGACACCTTCATAGTATTTGCGAAGTTCATTGGGCACCCCCCTGAGTACCCCCCTGAGGGGCATTAGCACCCCGAGCATTTTTTGGACAAGTTATGTTGTTGTGGAGTCATTTGGTTTGAGTTATCATTTTCCCAATATCTATTCCTATAGTTATCATCCTAAAGTTGTGGTTTCCGTTATCATTATTATAGTTATTTCTATAATTATCACTTCTGTAGTTGTTATTAAACTGCATATTCCTTCTGATTGCCTTGAATAAAGTTCTATACTCTATCATTCTGTGGCCCTTCTTCTCACAGAATTGGTAGGTAATGGATCAATAATTAGATTCCTGGAGAGGGGCATGAGTATCATGCCCTCTTTCCAGTTTAGCCACCTTATCTGTTAAATATGCCAATTGTTTCTCTATTTTCTCCATGAGATCATTATTCTCTTTCTCCTTTTATTTGTTTCCCTTTGAAACATATAGAGCTGTTTCCCGCAATTCTTCAAGGTGCATCTCTAGCCATCTTGCGCAATGTGTTCTAAAATAATCCCTAATCACTTTGCAAGAGTTATTGACAAAGTGCCTTCTAATTTGTCTTATGCAATTTGCTTTAGAAAGGTCAAAATCCAGGTATCGACCCCCAAACTCAATTATTCTGTCCATGAATTTGGGGGGTGTCTCTCCCTCATTTTGCTTAATTCTTTCAAATTCTGTCCACTTATCTGTACTGTCTGCATACTCTCTCATTGCTGTTAAGATGGCCTCCCTACAATAGTATAGTTGTAAATAATCCTCAGAGTTGTTATAGTCCCATTTGGGATCCTGAGATGGCCAGTGTGCTGCATTGCACCCCTGGATTTCCATCTCCATTTTGGGGAAGGGAATTTCCTCATTTAGAGGTTCAGAAACAAGTTTGCTAGGTTAAGACCTGTTTTTGGTGGGGTAGATATTTGCCAATTGATCCTGTAAAAAGCATTTTAAATTATCCAATTGGGTGTGCATGTTCTCCTATATTTTAGCCTCAAATTTTTTTTTATGTTTTCCTGTGTTTTATCTTCAGATTTTTTTGTTTTTATGTGTTTTATCTTCAGATTTTTTTATGTTTTTCTGTACTTTAGCTTCAGATTTTTGCATAATTTCCTGTATTTTAGCTTCAGATTTTTACATAATTTTCTGAATTTTAGCTTCAGATTTTTGCATGGTTCCCTGGATTTTAGCTTTGGATTTTTGCATGTTTTTCTGCATTTCAGCTTCAAAATTTGTTAGCATTTCTTAACACAGTATTGAGGAGTACAAAAATGACATTACCTAATAACATAAGAAATTGGAGGTATCCTGAATTCCTTAATGTCCCTAATTCTTCAACTGTCATATAAATGTTGGAGAATGTAGTATTCATTTATATATATATATATATATTTTTTTTTTTTTTGGTAGTTATTTTCCTAGTGGGCCTCACAAAATACATGGGGAGCAGGACAAGGCCAAAACTTTCTTCAGGTTTCTCTCAGTGCTAATTAAGAGTAATCTAGGCAGTATTGTCAGTGAGGGTTACCTAATTGGGTTGTTTGTTCCCTGAGGGAAAGGGGATTCATAGGTAAACAGCTTCCCTAGTCCTGCTGCTTTTAGGTTTTTAAAAAAACATGGCTGTTTTCAATTCAAATTAAGGAGAAAAGAGAAAAAAATGTTTTATACTCACCTGCTCTAGCATCTGTGTTTTGAAGCCAAGTTAGCTGTTTAAAAGACTGACTTACTTGAGCAAGTAATAAAGAGAGAAAGGAAAGAAATTTCATAGAAATTTGAGAGTCCCTGTCATACCCTTCATGGATTAGCCAGACTGTAAGGATAATTTAGGGTTGTGATCTAATCTAAATTTGATTTTTTGCTTGCTAGGGGATATCCTAAATAAAATACCCAAGTCAGTTTGGAAATATATGGTGGTTTAATCAATATAGAGGGAAGAAATCAAGGAGAAGAGAGAGAGAAAGTTATAGGATTTCTCCTGCCTGGACTGTGCCAGGTGAGTTCAAAGTCCTCCGCCACGAGGTCCTTGAAGATTAGAGGCTTTCTCTAAGAGGATAGTGTTTGGAAGATAAAGGAGAGAAAAATCAGCCTAAATTCTGAGAGATCTCAGAGAAGAGCCTCACCTGAACTAGGTTACTAGGCTTTCTCCAATATGGTATCAAGGAAAACTCACTACTAAACCTGGACAATAGCAGCCGCCATGCCAAGATGCCAACACACTCAGCAAGCTGCAGCCAGCCACCTCTCCACCATCAAAGAGGCTGGAGAGAGAAAGGGGCGTGAAATATGTAGACGGTTTTACATCACTTTTCTGCATCTCACCTGTACCAATGGTAGCTTAAGCTTGATTTAGGACAGCCCAGGGGTCTGTCAGCTGTTTCTGATTTGTCATTTGCTAGCACATGTCTATCATAGGTCATCCTCCTAGATACTTAATCCTTAAGTATGGGTGTAGACATTCCTGATTTTGTTAGACTAAGTAGGGTGGAGTAATCTAAAGTTCACAGAAGTAACTGTTCCCCCCTGAATGGTTTGGTGTTTTATCTCTCTGGCCTTTTCAGACCACAGAAAATCTCTTTGAGCTTCTGAAAGAATCTCTCCAGGACATCCAATAGAAAATGACTGTTTTCCATGATGTAGGGAGTAGATAAATGATTTATCCTGACACAAAGAACACTGAAAAGGATACTTTGGCCTGTTGTGTAGGAAGTGCTTGTATGTGATAGTCTATAAATAGACTCATTTGAGTCAACAAACCTAGGAAGTCCTCTGCCTACCAAATGAACTGCTTTAGGCAACTCCATTCAGTTGGGTAGATGGAGCAGTTGACTCCACTCACTTCTGGATCCATGCAGTCATTTCTCATAAGATTTCAAAAGCTCCCCCAGAGCATAGGTAATTCTGTGGTCTGGCCCAGTTGTTGGAACATTGTGTTCTGGCCCTTGTAAAGATTAAAAATTTAGGAAAGACTGAGGCAGGTAGATATTAGTTTCTCTCTGCAAAGAGTATTATATTTTTACAAGGTTTATTAAAGGTTAACGATTAAAGAAAGTACAGGATAAGAAAGCACAAGCACGTGACTAGGCCAGAGAGAGGCCTAGACACAACCTCATCTACGTTATGAAAAGAGCCACGTCTGCTTGCAAGCGGAAAACAGGGAAGAAAAGAGAGCCAAAAGCCTTTGCAATCAAGTTAAATACCCCATCTCATTCTCGGCCCAGGTGAGGTTACAAAGCATTCTGGGGAAGTGGAGCAAGGGTTTCTGGGGATTGAAGTCCAGAGTTCAAATCCATTTTTTACACCCTAAAGTTCTGAGGTCCCACCCCATGCCCTCCTCTCCCTCCCCAGTATGCCCTATAGACCAGCCAACGTTGCTCTATAGTTTTCTGGAGTAAGAGCTGGAGTTTGTTTTTGTTTTAGCGTGAGAGAAATTTAATACTTAATCTCTGAAAATGATGCATTTGTAGCCATTGCATGTTGATGATTAGTATAAATTAATAGAATACACTTATCCCTGACTTCGTGTTTCATAATCTTCAAAACATGCACAAAGGGCTGTGTACTTATTAATGTAGATTTTTTCTTAAGACAAACAACACACCTTATTTTCAACAGAACAGAAAGGCCTTCTTGAAGATAAATGCAGAATATAGCTACTGCTTTTCTGTGGCTGCTACAAGGAATCTGCTAACTGTATATCAAATGCCCTGCATAAGCAGATAACTTGAGAAAAGGTGGGAAAATCTGCTATAAAAAAGCCTGGCTTAGGAGGACCCATAACAGAGCTCTCCTTCAGTGAGGGGAACAGTTTGCTGTGTCAGTTAGTAGCATGTGTTAATAGCATGCGTTAGCAGCAAGAGCCATCGAGAACTGAGGAATTTCAGTTTCAGCAAGTATGGAGAGAAACGGGAATATACTAGAGGCTCACAAAGATTGTACTGTTTATGTTCCTCCAGAACCAAATAACATCTATGGTGTACAAAATATAGATTGGTCTGCCTGATAAAAGAAAAGATAAAAGGAGAATCTTTCTTCCATTTTATCAAACAAAAAGAACTGAGCCTTCTGTAGACCAGATCTTTCAACGCCCAGGAGCTAATAATAGAAAAGGATCTGATAACAAGTTGTTAAACTAACTGTTAACTTGGAAATAACATAGAACTATCAAATAGTCAGAAAAACCAAGTCTTTAATCAGGATAGGGATAAGTCCAGTATTTAATTCTTTACTCAGAGTCAGGTGCCACAACTTTTTCAGGGTATAAACACTGGATGCTGGGGATGTTATCCCTGGAAGTGCCACCAAACTAGATGACAACTATAAGGAACAAAAGAATTTGGGGAACCTATATTCCGTTTGGGGAATCGAGGGGCAGGGAAAGATGATTGACATCACTATAGCTACAAAGTAAATGGGACTGTTCAAACTACACTGACAGGATCCAATCAAACTTGGGAAAGGAATCATAGCTAGAAGCTAGGGTGTAAGAGAAGGGGCTGCTTCCTATGGACACTAAAAGATGGTTCCTGCCCAGGTGTGGTCTTCTTGGGAAAGGATCTCTGATACAACAGGGGAGACTACCTAAAACAAAGAGAGTCCTTAGCATATGCTTAGTCCCACCCAACTAGGACTATGTCATTCACCTGAGGGTCTCCCACTCAGTCTGAAACTGCTAGCCTGGGATTCTCTTCAGGGTGGGTTCCCATGGAAACAGGGAACAAGTACAAACTTTGGGGTCTCCAACCTATAAGCTAGTCCTGAAACCTGGGATTCACCAGATCCCACTAGGCCACAAGTTTGGGGTTTCTAGATTCCATGTTGATATAACTCTTAATAATGTAGTTAGGGGGCAGCTGGGTAGCTCAGTGGATTGAGAGCCAGACCTAGAGATGGGAGGTCCTAGGTTCAAATGTGACTTCAGACACTTCCAAGCTATGTGACCCTGGGCAAGAACCAATACACAGTATTGATTCCAAGATGGAAGGTAAGGGTTAAAAAAAAAATAATGTAGCTGGTCAGTCAATAAAATTTTATTTAGCAGCTACTAAGTACTAATCACTGTGCTAAGGCTGAAAATACAAAGAAAGGGGAGAGACAGTACCTGCCCTGGTGGAGCTCACAGTCTAATGGGTGAAAGAACCACTGTGGAATGTTCTCTGGAGTGAATTAGGAGGGAGCAATGAAAAAAGACAAATAATGATAGACCATGCCCCCAGGTGACCTTTAAAAGTCTGAATAGACAGAAGTTTCTCTCTGAGAGGAGCTCAGCTTTTTGAGGAGACTTGCAGAAGATGAATGGAATGGAGAGGGAGAGGGTCTGAAGTCCCATGGAACTGAGTGGAAACTCAAGTCAAAGGAAGCAGAGTCTAGCAGGACTCTGGGATTGAAGTTATTTGGCCTAATCAGGTTCTAGGAGTACTGGAATAGATTTTTGAAACATCATTCCCAAGACTATCTAAAATGTAACTCCCCATCTTGCTTTCCCTTTACAGACCCTAAAGTAGTAATTCTGTATCTCCTTCCTTCCCTAGGATTCCTTCTAAGGAGCCTAAAGATTTTTTTCTGAGTTTGGGACTGGAAGTGGAGTCTGTTAACCTTAATTTAAGATGTTTATTTCACCTTCATAAACAACATTAACCCATTATTTATAAACATAAACAACATAACCCAACATTAACCTTCATGAGTTAGATATTCTAATTGGGAATGCAGCTGGGAGGAGGAAATCAAGGGAGAGAGCATCCCCAGACAAGTAAGAGATAGATCTAACACTGGAATTTTGCTTGAAGCACTGTCTCTGGCTGTGGGCTCTGAGCTAAACAACAACAACAACAACAAATCATTACAGATCTTTTGATACAACTTCAGAGCAAAGGAGCATCATGAAGAAATTTATCTAGTATCAGAAGTAGGGGGAAGGAGGGACTAATCAAAGCAATTGAGTCAACTTGTTCACTACCCACTCCACACTTCAAGAAGAAAAAGAACTCCAGGAGGCAGGAGGGAGTCAAACCTGTGTCACAAATTTAGGAAGTGGAAGAATTTGACAGAGAAAGAAGTAATTTAAAAAAAAAGACTGCTGAGCCACTGGGGTTATATAATTTGCTAAGGCTTCACCCCCCCCCACCCCCCATGGAGCATGGACCTTTTGAGAATGAAGCAACTTCCTGTTCTTGGTGAAATAATGGTGATGCTCCACAGGACTGTGGGAAGAAAGGGCATCTAATATTGGGCAAAAGTAGGAAATAAAAGTCCTGGCAGCTGGTGATCTTTTTTCTAAGGGATATGGAGGTAGCCTTATGTTAAACTGAAATGAATAATCTAGAGGCACGTTGTCTTTTTTATAATCTACACACAGGATATGATGAAAAGCCTCCTGAGGCATGCCAAAGCAGACAACCAATACCCACTTCTGATGATTCATATGGACAAGTTGATACCAGCAGAAGAAACCTAGAAAGTATCTCTAGGGATTATAGAGTACAGAATAGGAAACTAAAGAATTTTGGACTACAAGTGATGTTTTCATCATGTTGGTGCCAGAAAGAGAAAAGAATATAGGCTGGTTAAGAAGAAGATGCTAGAAGATAGAAAATGGGTTTTGGATCCCTGGATTGGATTTTAAAACATAAGAATCATGGACTGTAGTTCAGATATCAGTATATCTAATGGGGGGCTAGAAAGAATGTGTTTGCTTGGGTACTTGTATTTCTTTTTTTTTAACTTTTCATTAAATTTTGCTTTTTTTAAAATGACATGTAGAAACCATTTTTGACAATTGTTTTCTAATATTTTGCAATTCAGATTCTTCCCCCCCCCCATTTCCCAGGTGGTAAATAGTCTAATATAGGTTATACCAGTGCTTTTATGCAAGACATATTTCCATATTCCCCAAGTCATGAATCAAAGCACATATCACAAATACAATAAAAAAAAAACTCATGAAGGAAATTGCCTGGATACTTGTAAAGAAGGCTTTGAACTGAAAGGAGAGAGAGAGGGGAAATTATTACTATGTAACCACAGAGATACTTCCAAGAGTAGCAGCTACAATGTGGAAAGAAGAATAGCAGTGGACATAATCACAGCTTTTAATTAATAGGAAACAATAGCTGCGAAGGGAGATAGCAATAATACTTGTAGAAGAGATGGATCTGAAGAGTTCCTAATCAAATCTAGGAGTTTTCCTGGTGACAGGGCATAGAGGTAGTAGATTGAGGAGTCTCTGTTCAAACCAAGTTTCTTAAATAACTAAGAGAACATAAGAGAGGAGTGTCTAGAAGCTGAGAAGGAAAGTTATCAGTTTCAGTGAAAGCTTGTTCTGGGTATGTGTATATGAGATTAGATTATAACAGGTCTGAGAGGGTAAATGTGAATGTGGAGTGTGTATGTTCAAGTGAGATTAGGTAGTGAATAAAACAGGGTAAAAGTGGGTGCTGAGTGTACAATTGGGACTGGCTCGAAAAAAGGAGTTACAGTGGTATCCTGATAAAGGTAGTAACCAGCTCTATGTGTGTGTGTGTGCAAGTGTGCACGTGTACACACACACACACACAAGTTGTCTTTTTCACTCTTTTTAATTTAATCTACACTATTAACATTTTCCCTATTATTTTCTGAAGTATAAACAACTGACATGGAACCCTGATTTGTAGTGTGTGTCAATATCCAAGCTGTAAATGCTCATGCAGAAAATCTAGCAATTGTTCTTCTTAGTTTAAATTGGCTCCAGTACACCTCTGCTTTAGGTATGGTTGTACCCAAACGGGTGAAAGTGAGAAATTTGGGAAGATTTTGAATTCTCCAAATCTTAAAGTGAATGGAGATGGTTTCTTGTCCTCCTACATGGCATCAATGGACACTTATTTGACATGAACTTAGAACTCTTGGCTTGGTTGTCCACACCTGCTTCCTGCTCCCTACAACTTATATCATTACAGAATTTGTGATGATGAAAGGTTTTAAGATCAGATTCCCATCAATATAATGCATATGAATCCTGGGCCTTTGAGTTTCTCCTGGCTCTTGTTTTAGAAGTAGAGAGCTTAAGGGCCAGAGGGGTAACTGGCTGTTTGGCACTAATGTCATGATAAATATGACACCCTTCAGAATGAAATTCTCATAGAAAAACTTAAAAATTTTCAGTGAGTAAAAAGGAGGAACTTTCTAAGAGTTATCAAATGAGATAATATTTGAAAAGTGTTTTGCAAACCTTATAGCACTATGTAAATGTTAGCTCTTAATACCTATGAAAAAGGATTATGTAGTTGCACAGAGAACTTACTAAATAACTCAGATGTTTTAAAGGACACATACAAAAAGATGGCAGCAAGGGCAAGGAACTGAATATGAATTCAAAAGAGTGGCATAGGCACAGATGATGATCAGGAATATGAAAGCTTAGAAACAGATGAGGTTTGCAATGAATGCTAAGATCAAGAAAATGGTCTCTTAGAAAAACCAACTTTGTGTAATAGTATGAAGAACCTAGGTTACTGCTTGGTATAGGTAGAATATATGGACTATGAAGAGAAGGTTTAGTTATTTTGCTTCTTTTTCTCTACTTAAGAGAATGATCACCAGCATGGGAAATATAAAATTAAAAAATCATTAAGGAATTAAAGCCTAAGATAAATTAGAAGGGCACCCAGGATCCCTAAATGAGTCATTAAAGGAAGATAAATCCCTATGCAAGGTACTGAAAAAACCCCTGCAAATGTAAAATTGTTGATTTGCTAATGGTGATCATAGGGGAAAAAATTGTGGACCACCTGAGATATGATATAGGACAGGAGAGAGGAAAATGTGGTCCAAATTTTAAAAAGAGAAAGTAGAGGTATTTTTCTAATTTCAAATTCAGACAATTAATTACAGGCAAAATTATAGAACAGATTATTAAATGTATGTTTGTGTGCAGTTAAAAAAGGAAATGGTTGGGGCACCTGGGTATCTCAGTGGATTGGAGAGCCAGACCTAGAGATGGGAGGTCCTAGGTTCAAATCTGGCCTCAGACACTTCCCAGCTGTGTGACCCTGGGCAAGTCACTTAACCCCCATTGCCTAGCCCTTACCACTCTTCTGCCTTGGAACCAATACATAGTATTGGTTCGAAGACTGAAGGTAAGGGTTAAAAAAAAAGGAAATGGTGATCACTATGAGATATCAGGGATCATGAAGAGCAAATCTTGCCAGACAATTTCCTTTAAAAAAAAAATGGTTGCCAAATGAGTAGATCAGGGAAGTGATCTATCTGAGTTTTAGCTAGGCTTTTTGACAAAATCTCATTATATCCTTATGGACAAGATGTTGTGATAAGGTTTGGATGATAGTACAGTTAGGTAGGTGCAGAACTGGTTGAACAACTAAACAGAAAGGTGGTAATTAAGAGATTGATATCAGCCTGGATGGAGGTTTCTTGGTAGAGTGCTATTATGGCTTTGTCCTTGACCTTATTCTATTCCACACTTTAATTGCTATAAATATAAATTATGAAATTCTTGGATGACATGAAGCTGAGTGATAACTAATATGTTGGGTAAGAGAATGTATATCCAAAAAGATCTAGATAGAATGGAGCAATAGACTGAATTGAATGAGATAAAAGTTTATGACAAATGTAAAATGGTACACTAGAATTTAAAAAAATCAACTTCAATAGGACAGGAGGGAAATGACTATCTAAGATTTCATGCAAATAGGGTCTGGGGTTTTAGCTGACTCTGAGTCCAAAAGTGTCAATGTTTAGATATAGAAACTAAAAACACTAACGTGATCTTTTATTGCTTTAATACTATCCACAAAGAAGTTATAGTTCTGCTGTGCTCTGCCTTAGTTAAAAGGAGAGAAACATTGTATGACTTTGGGCAAGTCCAAGTCATTTAATCCCAATTTGCCTAGTCCTTGCCCTTCTGTCATAGAACTGTTACTAGAACAGAAAGTAAAGGGTTGTTTTTTTTTAAAGGAAGAAAACATGCATTTATTAAGCACCTACTATCTGCTAGGCACTGTGCTAAGTACTCTACATATATTATCTCATTTGATCCTCACAACAATCCTGGAAACTAGATGCTATTTTCTCCATTTTATAGTTAAGGAAACTGAGGCAGGTGGCAGGTAAGTGACTTTCTAAAGGTCACAGAGCTACTAAATGAGGCCATATTTGAACTCAGGTCTTTCTGATTCTAGACCCAGAACTTTACTGTTTAACTTTACTACCTAGTTTAGATTACATCAGAAATAGGTTTAATTTGGGGGTTTTTTGAATTAAAAAAAAAAAAACATTGACATGCTGCATTATGTCCAGAGAAGGGTGAACAGAATGGTGAGGGAACTGCAAAACATACCAGATTAAAATAGGTTGGAGGAAATAAGGATGTTCAGTTTGGAGAAGAGAAGATAGAGGAGATTTAGAGGTACATGGTTGTAGTTTTAAGCTTTGGAAAGGCTATTATTTATATAGAAGAGAGACTAGAATGCTTGGTGCTAAAGGGTAGAACTAGGATGGAAGATGCAGAGAGGTGTGTTTTAGTGCACTATAAGGAAAAGAAATGGACTTCTTTGCATGGAATAAGCCCTATCACCAGAGATCTTTAGTTCAAAACTGGGTAACTCACTTAATTGGGAATGTGCTAATAAAAAATCTTCAGGTAAGATTGGGGGAGAAATAAGCCTTCTACCTCTGAGATTTTAAGTTCTAAGAATTCCCTGCTTGTCAGCTCTGGGAGGGGGGAGGAAAGAGAGGGGAAGGAGAAAACATGAACCATATAACCATGGAGAAATATTTTTTAAATTAAATTAAATAAAAAAAAAAGAATAATTCCCAAATGGTTTGAGTGGAAAATATCAAATCAAAACAAACTCAGAAATAACCCTAGACTGAGAGTGAAGACTTGGGATCAATTTTTAGCTGTACCAGTTACTAGCTGTGTGACCCTGGGGAAGTCATATGCAAAATAGTCATAATAATACCTTGCCTATATGACCTTGAGAGGGTCAATTGAGATGTTTTTTTTTTTAAACAAACACTTTGCAAACTAAAAAGAAATACACAGATAATAAGGTAAGCTATAACAATGGCTCCTTGAAGAGCTATACTCTTCAAGAGTGCCATTGTGTCTTTTAGATTGCAGTTAGAATAGAGAGGGCAATTAGATGGCACAGTGGATAGAATGCCTACTTGGCCTGGAGTCAGGAAGACTCGTCTTCCTGAGTTCAAATATGGCCTCAGACACTTACTGTTATATGATCCTTGTGGGCCAATCCTTAACCCTGTTGACCTCGGTTTCCTAATTCTATCAGGTGAGCTGGAAAAAGAAAATGGCAAACCACGGCAGAATTTCTGCCAAGAAAACCCCAAATGGGATCATAAAGAGTTGGACACAACCCAAAACAACAGACTAGATAGGACATTGATAAAACAAAACAAAACCAAAAAAACCCCTCTTACTTTCTATCTTAGAATCAGTACTAATTTAAGATCTTGTAGCAGTTTTAATACTATACCTAATTTAATAGCTGAAATAGATTGAGGAATTTAAACTTTTTCAATTATTAAATTCATAGACTCTACAATTTTGGGACATTACTATCCAAACCAGGTGTAAATTAGCAAATCATAATGGTAAAATGGAAAATTGGAGGCATTTATTGAGAGCATAAATACTTTTGATTTCATTATAGATATGTTTCAAGTAAAAGCCTCCTATTGCTTCTGTTATCTGGGAAATTGCTTCAGTTCTTCATTTTACATGCTAGTGTAGACCTGGCTTCAGTCTAGAAGAATGAACTCTAAGCTTCCATTTGAGTACCTAGTATTTCATGGTCTTAGAATTCACTTTCCAACATCTTAATTTTTCCCATTTAAATTTTCTCGCATCAAAATTGCATATGCCTGTCTTCAAAACCAAAACTTAATGCTTCCCTCCCACTTATATATATATCAGTCTTTTAAAGTGATTTCCTTGTCCCTTCGTGGTCGCCATAATGTGACAAGGAAATCACTTTAAAAGACTGATATATATATTAATTTAAGGTCGCCAAGGAATTCAGCTATGTAATTCCTAAATGAAAACTCAAGTCAGCAGTCAATCTTTTATGGAGTTTAATTACAAACAGGAGGAAGAAAGAAATTAGAGATAGAGAGAGAGAGGGAGAAAGAAAGGGGAGAGAAGGGAATAGGGCTTAAATACCCCCTCTGTTTAGGCTGGGCCAAAAGGCCCAAGCCCTTAGATAGCTGGGGCAAAGAAAAGAGATCAGTCCCTATTACTCACGTGACCAAAATGGAGAAACACTCTCAGAGGCCCCCACCTTCAGCTTCCTTCAGAGCAAGCTTCTCAGAGCACACTCCAACCACTCAGACAAACTCCTCAACCACCACCCCTTCAGCTTCAGACCCCTCTCTCTTTAAGGAAACCATCCAAGTTGCCTCCCCTCAGTTCTCACATCTACCAATCACTGTCCATCAATTTCCCTGTGCCAATGGAGGCTCTAGCTTAACCCAGGACTGCCCAGAGGTCTCTGGCTTTGCACATGTCTGTTGAAGGTCATATTTTCAAATAATTAAATCTTTGATCCTTTGCTACAGCCCTTCCTAAATCCTGTTAACCTGAGTAGGGTAGAGATTGGAATAATTGAATTTTGATCTATGCTGCAGCCCTTCCTCAATCCTGTTAGGATTGAGTAGGGTGGAGATTGATTCCAAGTATCTCTATTGTATCAATTCTAAAATCAATCATGACTCAAAGAAATTCCTGTTCTATGCTTAAGCATAGGTCAAAGTCCTTTCCATTGTTCAGCAAAAGGTTTCTGTCCTAAAGTAATCTTAAGAAGGGAGGAGGGGGAAACTCTCATGCCAATGGGGTTGACATTCCAATAGCCAAGACCCACTATCAATAGGAAATTTTTCAAGTATGAAATTTCCCAATGGTGAAATTTCCAACATTTATAAGTCTAAGAAATTTTGAGGTTTACACAACTTTCTTCCAATAATTGAACTTCTCTCAAAACATCTCTCTTGTTAAGTACTGTGAACTTTGAAAAACACAGAACTACTAAAGTGGTTAGAAAGAACAAGTCTTTAATCAGGACAAGAGATAGTGCTCAGATTCAGGTGTCACACTGAGTCAGAGGCTTAATACCACACAGAGCCAAAGCTCTGGGACTCTAGGAACAGTGTCTCTGGGAAAACACACCAATAGAGATGATTGAGAAAGAGGCTATAGCCAGAGTCTGGGGTACTAGGGAGGGGCTTAAGATGCAATGGGAAAACCTTTTAAGACAAAAGGGTACTTGATTTTTTGGGGGGGTAATAACATCAATTTATTAATTAGGCTAACATATACTCAATAAATAAATACCAGTCAACTTATTTATTTATTTAGAATATTTTGCCATGGTTACATGATTCATAATTTGTCCCATTCCTTTTCCCTCCCCTCTCCTGGAGCTGACAAGCAATTCCACTGGGTTATACATGTATCATTGTTCAAAACCTATTTTCATATTATTCATATTTGCAATAGAGTGATCTTTTAACACCAAACCCCAGTCATATACCCATCAAACTACATGGCTGATCGAATGTTTTGTCTCTGCATTTCTGCTCCCACAGTTCTTTCTCTGGATGTGGATAGTGTTCTTTTTCATAAGTCCCTCAGAATTGTCCTGGGTCATTGATTTGCTGCTAGGAGAAAAGTCTGTTACATTTGATTATGCCCAAAAAGGGTGCTTACAATTTGATTATGTCTCCTAATTCTACCTAAGCCTAGATCATTAGGTCCTTTAAGGTTTGTTGTTCAGTCTGAGACAAGGTCAGTTTGGGACTTCTCTTAAGGCTATTTACCAAGGGATAAAAGCAAATTTTGGGGTTCCAAAAACATAGTTGACAGGGCCCATTCCCTCCTTCAAAAAGTTAATGCATGGGGCACCTAAGTGCCTCAGTGGATACAGAGCCAGGCCTAGAGCTGGTTTTAAATCTGGCCTTAGACATTTCAAATCTTTGTGACCTTGAGTAAGTCATTTAACCACCCATTGCCTAGTTCTTACTGCTCTTCTACCTCAGAACCAGTACTTAGTATTGATTCTAAGAAAGAAGGTAAGGTTTAAAGAAATCAATGCAGGAGGTGAGGAAAGCAGAGAAAACCAGTTTTGCAAACTATATCTATGATTCTGACAGCCTGAAGCTGAAGATTTTCTTCAGACTATCTGAAAGGGGGATCTGAGGATGTGAAAGGGGGACTTCAGGGAAGTGACAAGTGGTCTGTTACCCTACTCAGAACCAGTTCCTTCGGGCAGCTTAAGGTAGGCATTTGCAAACAAAGGAACTCAAAAGTTTTGAGCAGTATTTTAGTTTTAAAAGGTAATTGTTTCTGCCTGAAGATAAACCTGTTTGGAGGGCAATTAAATGTCCTTTCCCCCTTTACCCTTAAGGAAAGGTTCACTGGAACTAAGAAGAGAACAGGGTTGAGTTAGGTTCCAAAGCCAACAAGAATGTAGTTCTGAATCTTCCTTGTTCCACCATTATGCATACTTTTCTTTTTTCTTTTTTCCTTTTTTATTCTGATTATTATAAAGAAAGAATTTCCTTACACACAGAACACAATTTTGGTTTTTAAAAAAGCATTTACCTTTAATTTTTTTAAAGTCACAATAACTATTACAATACAACAATTAGGAGCAGTATAGTTTATGACAAAATTTGACAGGTTCAGATCACTTCTTAGCACCTATTCCTATAAATATTTAAAATTTTATTTTAGTTAAAACAATGGTCATCTTAAATGTTTACATCTGCTATGACCAATATTCCTAGGTCAGTACAACCAACTAACAGAAGAAATTAGATATAATTGCAACTGCTACTCCCACCAAGAAAAAAGCACAATGTACAAAATATGCATGTTTCTGTTTACATTATACACAAATGATCAAAATACATTCCAGGTAAACATCTTACATTAAAAAATAGTTTCTATTAAAAGGATGTCCCTCAATTGGGGAATGGCTGAACAAATTGCATATATGATGGTGATGGAATACTATTGTATGCTGAAAGGAATGATGAACAGGATGATTTCAGAAAGAGCTGGAAAGACCTACATGAACTGATGCAGAGTGAAATAAATAGAACCAAGAGAACATTAGCAGTAACTGAAGTATTGTAGAACAATCAAATGTGATAAACTTTGCTACAAATAGCAATACAATGCTTTATGACAATTCTGAGGGACTTATGACAAAGAATGCTATCCAACTCCAGAGAAAGAATTGTGGGAGTAGAAATGCAGATGAAAACATATGATTTATCACTTGTTTATCTGGGTATATGTTTGGGGGTTTTGGTTTTATAAGATTATTCACTTACAAAAATGAATAATATGGAAATATATTTTGCATGATAATACAAGGATAACCCAGATTGAATTGCTTGTCAGCTCTGGGAAAGGTGAGGGGAGAAGAGAGGGAGACAATATGGATTATATAACTTTGGAAAATTTATGTGGAAATTTGTTATTAAAATAAAAAATCCAAGTTTCTAGCAAGACTCTGGCACTCAAAAAAGGGAAAAAAGCAAAACTGTTTTCAATATGATAGCATAAGAGTGAAATTAGGAAGTTTTATATCCTATAGACTATGTACTTTTATGTAGCAAACTTTACCCCAAAAGTCTGTAACTGATGTTTCTCCAGGGAAACCATCCCAATTTCTCTGTGTACATCTGTATATTCATGATCATCATTCCACATAGATACTCATTTTGAACTGTTGAACTGACACACAGATCTCGAGCTACATAATTAACATAAAACTCAGTAACTCATTTGAATGTGATATTTGGAGAAATGCACTATAATTGTTTTCCTTATTGTACCTAACTAGTCACAATATAGTTTCATGGCATTTGATTTTCTCTGCATGGAATTTCTAACAGTCAAGATTATAGCTTAACAGTTAATTAATAAAAACTAAAATTTCATCTTAATTATTAATTGCTAATTGCCTTTTTAGAAGGTGATTCTCAAGATTTCATAGTTATCACAAGGCACTTATTACTTCCTGACAAGTAGAATCGATAATGAATTCTTATATGGTAAATGATTTAAGATGTGAATGTTTTTGTTGTTACCATCAAAACAAAATTTGAGATATTCTTGTTATTCAGTAATTTCAGTAGTTGTTGTTCAGTTATTTTTCCAGTTATGTCCAACTTTTTGTGACTTCATTTGGGGTTTTCTTGGCAAAAAGACTGTCATTTCCTTTTCCAACTCATTTTAGAGATGAGGAAACTGAAGCAAACAGGGTTAAGCAACTACTTCAGGCTAACACAGCTAATAAGTGTCTGAAGCCAGATTTTAACTCAGGGATATGTCTTCCTGATTCTAGACCTGGTACTTTATCAACTGCACCATCTAGCTGCTTCAGGATGTTCTTAGAAAAAATATTAAAAGAAATCCACTGGAATACAAAAAGTTCAAGTTGTGCAAACTACAACTCAATATGCCCCAGTTTCTGTATAACATAAAACTACACAAATGTGGCGAAGATTTTGATATTCTATAAAAGTTAGGTTTTTAATTCTTATGCAGTTTTACTCAGTTCAAATAGAACTTAGATCTTCTAATTTTTAGAAAATGACTCAGAAGCATATTATCCACATTTGATACTTTCTTCCACAAATATTTTATAAGACCAGGTCAATTTTTTTCAACCTCAATTTTGGAGTTTGAATTTAAAGCTATTATAATTAGGCATTAGGTAATGTTTATCTTCCTTCTAGGAGCCTTCCCTACTTCCCTTTAATCTCTACAAAAACTTTTCCTCAAACCACTCACAATTCACATAATGAAGAATAATCTATCAGTCATATAGAAGTGAATATAATCTCAAATGTCCTTCTAATGAGGTAGCCTTTAACTTAGTAGTGTCAAACTTAAATAGAAATAGATTCCTATGGATCTATTTTTGACCCCAGGTGGAAACAAATAGTCTGGGGGTCATAAATTTGACTAATATTCACTAGGTCGGCCTTAAAAGTAAAGCTCCTGAGGCAGCTAGGTGGCTCAGTGGATAGAGAATCAGGCCTAGAGCCAAGACATCCTGGGTTCAAATCTGACTTTAGATACTTCCTACCTGTGTGACCTTAGACAAGTCATTTAATTACAGATGCCCAGCCCTAACCACTCTTCTACCTTGGAATTGATTCCAAGTCCAAAAGTAAGGGTTAAAAAAAGAAAGAAAGAAAAGTTCCTTGGTGGAGTCAAAATGGCTGATTAATAGAACTTCCCCTTCCAAACAACTTTAAAATAACTCCTCAGATCAAATTTTGGAAAGGTAGAGCCAACAAAAGTTAAGAATAAGATATTTTTTTAGCCTAAGAATACTTAGGAGGTTGGCAGGGGAAATCTGTGTCAGTAGGATGGAGACCTGTCATACAATATCAATCATAGCAGAAGCAGCAGCAACTTTGGGAGCTCTCAGCTCAGAGACTGTAAGAGGTACTGAAAAGTGGTCATAAAGAAATTAGAGGGGAGTCTTTGCTGGCACTAATGTTTCTGACTGACCATACCTCTCCCATGTTCACACGACCTTGGAAGCACCAACCACTTGCAGACTTCCAGAACTAACTCTGAAAACAGTAGCATGAAAAAGCCTGAAGCTTAGGATAGGGCATCCCACTCCAACATGAACAGAGTCCAACTTTTAATATAAAATTCAAATTTAGAAAAAAAAACTAGAAAAATGAGCAAACAAACAACAACAGAAATTGGTCATAAAAAGCTACTACAGTTGCAGTGGCAGGGAAGAATAAGACATAAGCTCAGGAAAAATACAACAATATGAAAAGAATAACAAAAAAAAAGCCTGAAATAAATAAGTTAATTGGGTCCAAGGCCAATGAGAATTTGTAAAAGAGTTTTAAAAAAGAGGTAAATGGTAGAGGAAAAGAAAGGACAATAAAGAAAATTATTACAAGAGAATTAGTACCACATTATAGAGATAAAAAAATACCAAAGAAAATTATATCTTAAAAATAGAATTGGTCTAATGATAAAAGATGCACAAAAATCCACTGACAAGAAGTTCTTTAAAAAAGGAGAATTGGGGGGCAGCTAGGTAGCTCAGTGGATTGAGAACCAGACCTAGAGATGGGAGTTCCTAGGTTCAAATGTGACCTCAGCCACTTCCTAGCTGTGTGACCCTGGGCAAGTCACTTGACCCCCATTGCCTAGCCCTTACAACTCTTTTGCTATTGGCTCCAAGATAGAAGGTAAGGGTTTAAAAAAAAAAAGGCGAATTTGTAAAATAGAAAAGGAGATGCAAAAAATTCACAGAAAAAACTTAACTCTATAAAAAGCAGAATTGGTCAAATGGAAAAAGAGGCACAAAATCTCACTGAAGAAAATAATATTTTTTAAAAGAAGAATTGGGCAAATGGAAGCTAATGACTTCATGAGACATCATAAAATAATAAAACAAAATCAAAAGACTGAAAAAATAGTAGAGAATATGAACTATCTCATCAGAAAAACAATTAACATGGAAAACAAATTGAGGAGAGATAATTTAAAACTTGGACTATCTGAAAGTAATGATAAAAAAAGAGTCTAGATACTATACTTCAATAGTTACTAAGGAAAAGTGTCTATAAGTTTTATAAGTAGAGATTAAAAGTAGAAATTTTTAAATTCCACTGTTTACTGCCTAAAAAAGATCCCCAAATTAAAACTAATATTTTCGGAGCTCCCATGTCAAGGAGAAAATATTATAAGCAACTAAAAAACAATTTAAATCAAATGGAGCTAAAGTCAGGATAACACAAGATTTAGCAGCTTTCTACATTAAAAGACTGAAAAGCATAAAATATGTTATGTTGAAGACCAAAGAAGCTAAATTTGCAACCAAGAATAATCTCTTTAGCATAACTGAGAGTAATCCTGTAATGGAAAAATAAAGATATTTAATGGGCTGAAAGACTTTCCATATTCTTGAGGAAAAACCCAGCAATGAACAGAAAATTTGACTTACAAAAATCAGGAGAAACATAAGAAAGCAAATGTGAAAGATGAATTTATAAGAGATTTAATAAGGTTAAACTATTTACTTCTTACATAGAAAAATGACACTTATAACTCAAGAATGTTGTCATTATTAGGGTAGTTTGAAAGTGTGTACACAGAGAGAAGACTTGAGGTTGAATTAATTTTGTTAGGATGATCTTAAAAAATTGAGTAGGGGGAGGTAAAATGGAGCAAATTATCTCAAATGAAAGAAGCATGGATGGAGGACCTTTTATGGTAGAGGGGAGAATAAGGTAGAGGGTGGGTAGTGTAGGAACATTATTTTCATCAGAACTAAGTTAAAGGGGAAATAATCTACATCTAATAGGGTATTAAATTCTTCTTAACTTAAAATAAATAGGAAGATGGGAGACAGGATGAAGGACAAACTCTTAGAAGGGTGTATGGATTAGGGAGGCAGTAATAAAAAATAAGTAGACTTCTGAAAAAGATAGGGGAAAGAGAGAGAAAGATAAACAGTGAGGAAAAATAGGATGGAGGGAAATACAAAACTAGTAATTCTAACTTTGAATGTGAATGGGATAAATTTACCAATAAAATTGAAATGAATAGCAGAATGGATAAAAAACCAGAATCTGATAATATGTTGTTTGCAAAAAACACATTTTAAAATTAGAGACAAACATAGAGTAAAAATAAAGAACTGGCATAAAATTTATTACACTTTAGCTGATGAAAAAAACAAAATAGGGATAGCAATCATGATCTCAGACAAAGTTAAAGATAAAAAGATTTATTTTAAAAAGATAAGCAGGGAAGCTACATTATGTTATGTGAAGGGTAAAATTAGGGGTTTTTGACTGAATATATCATACTAGTGGTCACCAGGGATTAATTCAATCCCAATAAAATACTCAAGTCAGTTTGGGATTTTTATGGTGGTGTAATTATAATAGAGGGAAGAAATTAAGAAGAAGAGAGAGAGAAAAGGGTATAAGATTTCTCCATCTTAGCCTAAGCCAAGGGAAATTCAGAGAACTCAGCCACAAGGCCCCCTCAGAAGATTAAAACTAGCTCGGCTTCCAACCATGAGGTCTTCTCTGAGATGAGGGGCTTCCTAAGAGGATAGTGCTTTAGGAGGTAAAGGAAAGGAGAAATCAGCCTAACCACTCACCCAGGGCTTTTAGGGAAGACGTGTCACTTAACCCACACTACAGAGCTTCTCCAGTCACCTCACCGGCAAGCTGCAACCCCCAAACCACCAAGATTCCCAGCACACTACCACAAGTCACATGAGCCAGAGAGAAAGAGCCACATCTCTGTGAGAGAGGCTAAAGAGAGGAATTGACATGAAATATATAGACCGTTCTTTACATCACTTCCTGTGTCTCACATGTACCAATGGTAGCTTAAGCTTAATTTAGGACAGCCCAGGAGGTCTGTCAGTTGTTTCTTATTTATCACTTGCTAGCACATGTCTGTCATAGGCCATCCTCCTCAATACTTAATCCTTAAGTAGGGATGTACACATTCCTGGTTGCTAGGATTTTTAAGACTAATCAGGGTGGAGAAAATCTAAAATTCACAATTAAAAGGTACCACAAATAATGAAGTAATATCAGTACTGATAATATCAGTACTAAACATATGCACCAAAAACTACAGCATTCACATTTTTAAAGGAAAAAGTAAATGAATTACAGGTAGAAATAGATAACAAAAGTATAATAGTGGAAGATTTCAACTTTCCCTTCTTAGAACTAGATAAATTTAACCAAAATATAAATGAGAAAGAAGTAAAAAAAAAAAGATAAATAGAATCTTAGATAAGCTAGATATGATAGGTATCAGTAGAGAGCTGAATAGTGATAGAAATGAATATATCTTTTTCTCAGCAGTTTATGGCACCTTCATAGAACCTGACCATATATTAGACCATAAAAAACTTTATGGTTAAATACAGAAAAACAAAATATTAAATGTACCATTTTCAGATAATAATGTAATAAAAATTGCATTTAATAAAGGACTATGGAAACACAGATTAAAAATTATTTGGAAACTAAAGAACCTAATTTTTTTAAACCCTTATCTTCCATCTTAGAATCAATACTATGTATTGATTCCAAGGCAGAAGAGTGGT
Source organism: Monodelphis domestica (assembly GCF_027887165.1). Classification (NCBI taxonomy): domain Eukaryota; kingdom Metazoa; phylum Chordata; class Mammalia; order Didelphimorphia; family Didelphidae; genus Monodelphis; species Monodelphis domestica. The sequence continues at coordinate 178,867,328 of NC_077228.1, forward strand.
AAGGGCTAAGCAGTGGGGGTTAAGTGACTTGCCCAGGGTCACACAGCTAGGAAGTGTCTGAGGCCATATTTGAACCCAGGACCTCCTGTCTCTAGGTCTGGTTTTCAATCCACTGAGCCACCCAGATGCCCCTAAACCACCTAATCTTAAAGAATGAATATGTTAAAAAACAAGTCATAGAAGCAAGAAATAATTGCATTAAAGAGAATGATAACAATGAGACAACACATCAAAATTTACTGAATGCACCAAAAATAGTAATCAGGAAATTTTAGATCTGTAAATGTGTACATCAATAAAGTAGAGAAAGAGCATATCAATGAATTGTTAAAAATTAGTAGTGTTAAAATTATTGGTTGGACTTAATATTTAATTTGGTGATTTCCAGGGATTTAATTTCTAAGTCCCAAAATGAATTACTAAAGTAAATGGAATTTATGGTAGTTTATTTACAATAGATGGAATATATTGAGGAAGAGATAAAAAGGGAGAAAGAGAGCTCCAGCTTCATTTGAGCCAGGTAAAAATTCTAAGCCCCAGCCAGGGGAAAGGAATATCAAGACGATGGGCCTTTCTCGGAGGTTCACACCTCCAGAAGGAGCAAGGAACTAAGTCAGTCACTCACCAAGGTGACCAAGGTCTAAAAGGAAAGCAGTCTGAGATCTCCTGTAGGAGTTCCTCCATGGGTCTAGTTCCACAGCCAAGTGTCTTGACTCCAAGTCTGAGTGTCTGTCTTCCAGTCTCTCCTCAAGTGTCTGTCTTCCAGTCCAACTTGGAATGACTGAATGATCTATTGATTGATCCTTGTGTGCCTGTTTCCTCTATTTAAAGACCTTTTTCTCTTGTGTCACCTATTCTAAATTTTTATGTCTACCAATCAAAGCAGACATTCCTCTTCAGGACTGCCCACTCTTTCATATGTGGGTCACAGACCTCCCACTCAATACATAAAATGGGTGTTCACACCTTTTTGTGGTTAGTTCCTACCTTTTTGTAGTTAGTTCACACCTTCTTGTGGTTACAATGGGTAGATCTATTCTAATACGGAGTTAACACTTTTAAGGATTAAAATCTAAAATTAGACAGGGGATTACAATTTAATCTTCACAATAAAGGAAGAGCTAAGTATCTTCATTGTTGCAATCAGGAGATAGCCAAATCCAATCTTCACAGTAGGTAATTAGAAAAATTAGGGGAAAAATGTTTAGTCTCCAATTCATCACCAAATTGGAAACCCTGAAAATTAAGGTGAGATCAATAAAATTGAATGTAAGAAAAGCACTGAATTAATAAATAGAAATAGATTTTGATTTAATGGAAAAAACAATAAAATAAACTATTGGTTAATATGATTTTTATTTATTTATTTTTTAAAACCCTTACCTTCCATCTTGGAGTAAATACTGTGTATTGGTTCCAAGGCAGAAGAGTGGTAAGGGCTAGGCAATGGGGGTTAAGTGACTTGCCCAGGGTCACACAGCTGGGAAGTGTCTGAGGCCAGATTTGAACCTAGGACCTCCCCTCTCTAGACCTGACTCTCAATCCACTTTGCTACCCAGCTGCCCCCAGTTAATATGATTTTTAAAAAGAGAGAAGAAAATCAAGTCACTAGTATCAAAAATGACAAGGATGTAACCATGAAAATTTTTCTGATTAATTAATTAAATAAATACACTTTTAAAAAATGACAAGGGAGGCAGAGTCAAGATGGCGGCCTAGAAGGAGCAGAAATTCAGACCTCTGAATACCCTTCCTTACTGATAACAAACTGAATGCTCATAGGGGACTGAAAATCAAACCTAAAAACAAAACAGAGCCAAGCAACCCTCCTGCTGGACTCAATTCAAAAGATACTCCCCCTCCCAAAAGCTAGAATCCAAGAACACTCTGGTTTAAGGGAAAGACAGAAGGAAGGTCCTACGACTCCTTCCCCCACACCTAGAGCGCTAAGTCCCCAGTGGCAACGGGAACCTTGAGGCAGGCAAAGGCGCTGATCTAGAAGGTGTACCTTGTGGGCAGGGCTGTGCCAAGCTCAGAGCGTCGAACACAGATGGTGAGGAAGGAGCTGGAGAGGGAGAATAGAACTCGCAGCCTGGTCAGAGCTATGTAGATCCTCCATATTGCTTCCAGGAGGTTTTGACCTCAAAGCACACCCAACCCAACCCAGATGAACTTAATCCCATCAAAAGTCTTCAGAACTTAGGGAAGCCCAGGCTCCAACACCCCTCCCTCAGGGACTGCTGGGCTTTAATCCAATCAAAAACCTCCAGAGGACAAGGAAGCTCAAACTCCATCAACCCTCCCCCACATACTGCACCTAGAGATCTTCTGTCAAAGCTACAAGACGGGAGACTGACAGAAGCCCCCAAAACCAAAAAATGAGAGGAGCAAGAGCACAGACAAATAAGGGGAGAAAAGAAGGGGTAAATATGAGCAAACGACAGGAAATGAAGAAAGAAATTACAATAGATAGCTTCTATTCAGCAAACAGAACAGAGGGGGAAAGATCCGCAAACGATATATCAGAACTCCCAGCAAATTGGATACAGGCTTTGGAAGAACTCAAAATGCAATTCAAAACACAATTAAGAGAGGCTAAAGACAATTGGGAAAAGAACTTAATAACTAAGATAAGTCATCTGGAAACAGAAGCACTTGAACTAAAACAAGAAAATAATGTCTTGAAAGCCAAAATCAACCAGCTGGAAAATGAAGCAAAGGAGATGAAAGATGAGGCAAAGAAGATGAAAGATGAGGCAAAGGAGATGAAAGACGAGGTAAAGAGTGTGAAAGATGACTTCCAAAGAAAAACCAGACCAGAAGGAGAAGGATGACCAAAAAGCCAGGGATGAAATCCAGTCTTTAAGAACCAGAATACAACAACTAGAATTAAGTTACCTCACAAGGCAGCAGGACACTATAAAACAAAACGAAAAGAATGAAAAAATTGAGGACAACATGAAGTATCTCATTCACAAAACAGAGGATTTATAAAATCATTCTAGGAGAGACAATTTAAGAATCATTGGTCTACCAGAAGACCATGACAAAATACTATAGGAAATCATTCAAGAAAACTGCCCCAATATTCTAGAACAAGAGAGAAAAGTGAAGATTGAAAGAATCCACAGATTACCTCCTGTACTTAATCCCCAACTGACAACACCCAGGAATGTTATAGCCAAATTCAAGAACTATCAGACCAAAGAAAAGATATTACAAGCTGCCAAGAAGAAGTCATTCAGATACCATGGAACCACAGTGAGGATAGTGCAGGATCTGGCTGCATCCACACTGAAGGACCGAAAGGCATGGAATATGATACTCTGGAAAGCAAGGGAACTAGGTCTACAACCAAGAATCAACTACCCAGCAAAACTGACTATACTCTTACAGGGGAAAGTATGGTCATTCAACAAAATAGAAGAATTCCAAGAATTTGTAAAGAAAACACCAGATCTGAACAGAAAATTCGATGCCCAAACACGGAACTCAAGAGAATCATCAAAAGGTAATTTTAAAAAGAGGGAAAAAAGAAAAACAAAACAAAACTCCCTCCCCCCTTTTTTATAACAGAATCAATATGTTAAAATGTTATGTATCCCTATAAGAAAAGAGGTCACTGGTAACTCTTAAAAACTGTTGTAATCACCTGGCCAGATAGAAGAATTGCACTTAGAGGGAACAGTGACAAACTGTATAGGATGAAAGGACAAGACATAAATAGGCATATAGATATATGCATACATAAATACATAAACATGTGTATATATATGTATATATATAACTAGAGCTATAAAAAGAGGTTAATACAAAAAGAAATTGGAAAAGAAACAAATGGGGGGTAAATTTATATGTCACAAAGAAGCTCATGGTGGGAGGTGGGAGAACATCAATACACTGGAAGGGTAAAGAGGTTGGAGATAGGAAATACTCAACTCTTACATGCTTTGAAATTGACCCAAAGAGGGAAGAACAATCCAATCCATTTGGGGCAGAGAATAGATTTGTGCCCTATAGGGGAGTAGAAGGTTAACAAACAGACTGGTGGGAAGGGAAACAGTACAAGGGAGGGAGAGAGTGGGGAAGTAGTTTTTAAAAGACTGCAAGAAAAATGGGGGGGGGAATAAGAAGGCAGGGGGGTTAGAAAGTGAAGTAAAATAAGGGTAGGAACTAGGGGGACTGATTAAAAACAAACATTGGTAAGAAGGAAATAGTAAAAGAAGAAAAGGCAGGACCAGGAGTAGAAATCAAAATGCTGGGAAATACACAGTTAATAATCACAACTCTGAATGTGAATGGAATGAACTCACCCATAAAACGCAAGAAAATAGCTGAGTGGATTAGAATCCAAAACCCTACCATATGTTGTCTACAAGAAACACACATGAGGAAGGTAGATACACATAGGGTGAAAGTAAGAGGATTAAGCCAAATCTATTGGGCATCAACTGATAAAAAGAAGGCAGGAGTTGCAATCATGATGTCTGACAAATCCAAAGTAAAAATAAATCTAGTTAAAAGATATAGGGAAGGTAAGTGCATCCTGATAAAAGACAGTATAGACAATGAGTAAATATCAGTACTCAACATGTATGCACCAAATGGCATAGCACCCAAATTTCGAAAGGAGAAACTAGTGGAGTTCAAGGATGAAATAGATAGAAAAACTATACTAGAGGCAGACCTGAACCTTCCTCTATCCAAATAGATAAATCAAACGAAAAAATAAATAAGAAAGAGGTAAGAGAAGTGAATGAAATCTTAGAAAAATTAGAGTTAGTAGACATGTGGAGAAAAATAAATAGGGACAAAAAGGAATACACCTTCTTTTCAGCAGCACATGGTACATTCACAAAAATTGACCATGTATTAGGGCATAAAAACATTGCAAACAAGTGAAAAAGGGCAGAAATAAAAAATGCAACCTTCTCAGATCACAATGCAATGAAAATAATAATTAGTAAGGGTACATAGAGAGGTAAATTAAAAATTAATTGGACATTAAACAATACAATTCTCCAAAACCAGTTATTTAAATAACAAATCATAGAAACAATTAATAACTTCATTGAAGAAAATGACAATGATGAGACATCCTTTCAAAACCTATGGGATGCAGCCAAAGCAGTATTCAGAGGAAAATTTATATCCTTGAGTGCATATATTAACAAATTAAGAAGAACAGAGATCAATGAATTGGGCATGCAAATTAGAAAACTAGAAAGTGAACAAATTAAAAGTCCTCAATTGAAGACTAAATTAGAGATCCTAAAAATCAAAGGAGAAATTAATAAAATTGAAAGTCAAAGAACTATTGATTTAATAAATAAGACTAGAAGCTTGTAATTTGAAAAAACAAATAAAATAGACAAAGTACTGGTCAGTCTAATTAAAAAAAGGAAAGAAGAAAACCAAATTGACAGTATCCAAGATGAAAAGGGAGACCTCACCTCTAATGAAGAGGAAATTAAAGCAATCATTAAAAACTATTATGCCCAGTTATGTGGCAACAAATTTGGCAATCTAGGTGATATGGATGAATACTTACAAAAATATAAATTGCCTAGACTAAAAGAGGAAGAAATAAATTACCTAAACAACCCCATATCAGAAAAAGAAATTGAACAAGGCATCAAAGAACTCCTTAAGAAAAAATCCCCAGGTCCAGATGGATTTACAAATGAATTCTTTCAAACATTCAAAGAACAACTAATCCCAATATTATACAAACTATTTGACAGAATAAGCAAAGAAAGAATTCTACCAAATTCATTTTATGACACAAACATGGTACTGATCCCAAAGCCAGGCAGGTCAAAAACAGAGAAAGAAAACTATAGACCAATCTCCTTAATGAATATAGATGCAAAAATCTTAAATAGGATACTAGGAAAAAGACTCCAGCAAGTCATCACAAGGGTTATACACTATGACCAGGTAGGATTCATACCAAAAATGCAAGGATGGTTCAATATTAGGATAACCATCCACATAATTGACCATATTAACAAGCAAACTGACAAAAATCACATGTTTATCTCAATGAATTCAGAAAAAGGCTTTGATAAAATACAACACCCATTCCTATTGAAAACACTAGAAAGTATAAGAATAGAAGGGCTTTTCCTAAAAATAATAAAGAGCATATGTCTAAAACCATCAGCAAACATCATCTGCAATGGGGATAAACTAGAAGCCTTTCCAATAAGATCAGGAGTAAAACAAGGATGCCCATTATCATCTCTATTATTTAACATTGTACTAGAAACACTAGCAGTAGCAATTAGAGAAGAAAAAGAAATTTAAGGTATTAAAATTGGCAATGAGAAGACCAAGCTATCACTCTTTGCAGATGATATGATGGTTTACTTAAGGAATCCTAGAGAATCAGCCAAAAAGTTACTCGAAATAATCAACAACTTTAGCAAAGTTGCAGGATACAAAATAAACCCACATAAGTCATCAGCATTTCCATATATCTCTAACCCATTTCAGAAGCAAGAATTAGAAAGCGAAATACCATTCAAAATCACCCTAGACAATATAAAATTCTTAGGAATCTATCTGCTGAGACAAACACAGGAACTATATGAACTCAACTACAAAACACTTTCCACACAGCTAAAACTAGATCTAAACAATTGGAAAAACATTGATTGCTAATGGGTGGGATGAGCTAACATAATAAAAATGACCATCCTACCCAAATTAATTTACTTATTTAGTGCCATACCCATTGAACTACCAAAAAACTTCTTTACTGAATTAGAAAAAACCATAACTAAGTTCATTTGGAAGAACAAAAGATCAAGGACATCCAGGGAAATCATGAAAAAAATGCAAAGGAAGGAGGACTTGCAGTCCCAGATCTCAAAGTATACTATAAAGCAGTGGTTATCAAAACAATTTGGTACTGGCTAAGAGACAGAAAGGAGGATCAGTGGAATAGACTTGGCGTAAATGATCTCAGCAAGACAGTTTATGACAAACCCAAAGACCCCAGCTTTTGGGACAAAAATCCATTATTTGATAAAAACTGCTGGCAAAATTGGAAGACAGTGTGGGAGAGATTAGGTTTGGATCAACACCTCACACCACACACCAGGATAAATTCAGAATGGGTGAATGACTTGAACATAAAGAAGGAAACTATAAGTAAATTAAGTGAACACAGAATAGTATACATGTCAGACCTTTGGGAAGGGAAAGATTTTAAAACCAAGCAAGACAAAGAGTCACAAAATGTAAAATAAATAATTTTGACTACATCAAATTAAAAAGTTTTTGTACAAACAAAACCAATGTAACTAAAATCAGAAGAGTAGCAACAAATTGGGAAACAATCTTCATAAAAACCTCTGACAAAGGTTTAATTACTCAAATTTACAAAGAGCTAAATCAATTGTACAAAAAATCAAGCCATTCTCAAATTGATAAATGGGCAAGGGACATGAATAGGCAATTCTCAGCCAACGAAATCAAAACTATTAATAAGCATATGAAAAAGTGTTCTACATCTCTTATAATCAGAGAGATGGAAATCAAAACAACTCTGAGGTATCACCTCACATCCAGCAGATTGGCTAACATAACAGCTATGGAAAGTAATGAATGCTGGAGGGGATGTGGCAAAGTAGGGACACTAATTCATTGCTGGTGGAGTTGTGAATTAATCCAACCATTCTGGAGGGCAATTTGGAACTATGCCCAAAGGGCGCTAAAAGACTGTCTGCCCTTTGATCCAGCCATAGCACTGCTGGGCTTGTACCCCAAAGAGATAATAAGGAAAAAGACATGTTCAAAAATATTCATAGCTGCGCTCTTTGTGGTGGCAAAAGATTAGAAAATGAGGGAATGCCCTTCAATTGGAGAATGGCTGAAGAAATTGTGGTATATGTTGGTGATGGAATACTATTGTGCTCAAAAGAATAATAAAGTAGAGGAATTCCATGGGGACTGGAACAACCTCCAGGAATTGATGCAGAGAGGAGCAGAACCAGGAGAACATTGTACACAGAGACTGATACACTGTGGAACAATTGAATGTAATGGACTTTTCCATTAGTGGCAATGCAATGACCCTGAACAACGTGTAGGAATCTATGAGAAAAACCACTATCCACATCCAGAGGAAACACTATGGGAGTAAAAACATGGAAGAAAAATAATTGCTTGAATACATGGATCAAAGGGATATGGTTGGGAATGTAGACTCTAAATGAACATCCTAATGCAAACAACCTGGAAATAGGTTCTGATTAAGGACACAAGTAATACCCAATGAAATTGTGCATTGGCTGCAGGAAGGGTGGGTGGAGGGGAGGGAGGTAAATAATGTGATTATTGTAACCAAGGAATAATGTTCTAAATTGACTAAACTAATACAAATGGGAAAAAATTAATAAAAATGACAAGGATGAATATATCAGTAATCAAAATCAAATTAAAGCAATTAAGAGGTTTTTTGTCCAATTATATGCTAATAAATTTAATAATTCGTGTACCAACATATAAACTGCTCAGATTAACAGAAAAGGAAATAGAATATCTCCTATGAACTTTATCATTCAATTTTATCCACTTTATTAGGCAGCTAAAAGGAATTTTTTTATAGAGGGCATATGTGTGAGTTGATTATATTGGAATGATCTCAAAAAATGAAGGAATGAAAAAAAGGAATACACTGGGAGAAGAAAGAGGTAGAATAGGGAAAATTTTTCACATAAAATAAGGGTGTAAGGAAAAACTTTTATAATGGAGGGGAAAATGCAAAGGTATGGTGGGATGGTAGCAAGCAATACTTGAAACACTCTTATTGGGAATTGTTTCAGAGAGGGAAGAATACAAACAAACACACACACACACAGATATATATATATAAATGTAACTTAATCAATAGGGAAATAGGAAGGTAAGGGATAATAGAAGAGGGGGAGGGTGATAGAAGGGAGAGTAGATTAAGGGAGGCAGTCCTTAGAAACAAAATAAACTTTTGAGGAAGGACAGTGTGTAATTAGAATCTTGTACCCCTGGACTTCATCTTCAGAATCCCTTTCCTTTTGTCCTCATGTTGCATCCTTATGTGTTGTACATAAAAGTTTCTGGAACTCTGTTCTCTCTCTCTCTCTCTCTCTCTTTCTCTCTCTCTCTCTCTCTCTTTCATGCGTGATCTGGGAAGCTTCTCCTTACTAAGGCTATCACTTTCCTCTACTTCAAGTTATTATTAATATATCTTATAAAAATATAATACTTGGAGTATTGGATATTAATTTTTATTCTTATAAAAGGATAAAGAGAGCAGTGTGTGTTTGGGGAGAAACAGAAGAAAATGGGATAGAGGGAAATAAATAGTAATCATAACTGTAAATATGAATAGGATGAGCTTACCTATATTTATTTATTTATTTTTTTAATTTTATTTAGTCAATTTAGAACATTATTCCTTGGTTACAAGAATCATATTCTTTTCCTCCCTCCCCTCCACCCACCCTTCTTGTAGCCCACTTGCAATTCCACTGAGTATTACATGTGTCCTTGATCAGAACGTATTTCCATGTTGTTGATGTTTGCATTAGAATGTTCATTTAGAGTCTATATCCCCAATCATATTCCCTTGACCCATGTAATCAAGCAGTTGTTTTTCTTCCGTGTTTCTACTCCCACAGTTTTTCCTCTGAATGTGGATAGCGTTCTTTCTTGTAGATCCCTCCAAGTTGTTCAGGATCACTGCATTGCCACTAATGGAGAAGTTCATTACATTCGATTGTACCACAATGTATCAGTCTCTGTGTACATTGTTCTCCTGGTTCTGCTCCTCTCACTCTGCATCAATTCCTGGAGGTTGTTCCAGTTCCCATGGAATTCCTCCAGTTTATTATTCCTTTGAGCACAATAGTATTCCATCACCAACATATACCACAATTTGTTCAGCCATTCACCAATTGAAGGGCATCCCCTCATTTTCCAATTTTTTTGCCACCACAAAGAGCACAGCTATGAATATTCTTGTACATGTCTTTTTCCTTATTATCTATTTGGGGTACAAACCTAGCAATGCTATGGCTGGATCAAAGGGCAGACAGTCTTTTAGTGCCCTTTGGGCATTGAGCTTACCTATAAAAGGAAAGCAGATAACAGAATGGATAAGAAAATAGATCCTAACAATATATTGCTTACAAGAGACATATTTAAAGCAAAAAATATACACCCAGAGTTAAAATAAAGGACTGGAACGGAATCTAAAAAGCTTCAGCTGAACTAAAAGAAGACACTTAAAGCAATCATGAATACAGACAAAGAAAAAGGAAAAATAGACATAATTAAGAAAAATAATCAGGGAAATTTATGTTTCGATGTACCACAGACAATGATGTAATATCAAAATTTTCTATAGCAAGTTTCTCTGTTACAGGCCTCATTTTTCAAATATAAAGGGTCAGTTTATAAAAATAAGAGCCATTCCCCAATTGATAAATGGTCAAAGCATAGAAAGAGGCAATTTTCAGAGGAAGAAATCAAAGCTGCTCATCATAATTATATGAAAAAATGCTTTAAATCACCATTGGTTAGAGAAAGCAAATTAAAGTAACCATGAGGTACTACATGAGATACCTATCAGAAATAACAAATGCTGTGTGGATGAGGGAAAAATAGGTATACTAATGAACTACTGATAGAGTAGTGATCTAATCCAAACATTCTGGAGAACAATTTGAAACTAGACCCTAAGGGCTATAAGACTGTGCATATCCTTTGACCACTACTATGTCTATATCTCAAAGAAATCAAAGAAAAAGGAAAAAAGATGTATATGTACAAAATATTTTAGCAGCTCTTTTTCTGGTAGTAAAGAATAGGAAATCAAGGGGATGCTCATTAATTGGGGAATGGCCAAACAATTTAAGGCATATGATGGTGATGAAGTACTACTGTGCTGTGGGAAATGATGAGGGAAATGGTTTTAGAAAAACATGACAAAACTTCTATGATGTGATGCAAAGTAAAGAGAGAAGACCCAGAAGGTCATTATGCACAATAGTAGCAGTGGTGTAATGATGATCAATTGTGAAAAACTTGACTACTCTGTTCAACACAATGATCCAAGACAATTCCAAGAGACTCACAAAATAGAGCTATCTACTTCCAGAGCAAGAACTGATGATCTCTGAGTGCAAACAGTATAATTTTCTCACTTTATTTTTGTGAATTTTTTTGAAATATGGTTAATATAGAAATGTTTTACATGATTTCATATGCATAACTGATTATCATATTGCCTTCTCAATGGGCCTAAGAGGGAGTGGGAGGAAATGAGAAAATTGAGAACTCAAAATTTTAAAAGAAAAGCATGTAAAAAAAATAATACACTGATTTTGTAAAAAGTTAAGGCCATTGAGAGTCTGCCTAAATGAATTAATATAAAATAGGAAAAAAAATAAATAGTATTTTCTACTACCTCATTTTTATTTTATCTTATTTTTATAGAAAAAAATCATTTTAAAGGAGTGACTATGATAAATAGTAGCATTGGAAATATTTTTAAAATTCTAAATGACATGCTTTACATTCATTAAAAGTGATCTGAAACTATAGGACTTGATTTCTTTAAGTTGAATCTATAGGAAGGCTCTAAGATGTCCTTAAATGTTCATATTTAACAAAGCCAATCATTTAAATTTCAATGGAATTAATCCATTATCTGTTAAAAAAAATCAGCATAGGAATTATCTAAAAACTGTGTAACATCATACTCCATTAATTTGTTAAATACCCAAGTTCATAACTGGCAAGAAAAATAGATAGTTATAGTAAGTTTGTGTGCATCAAAAATACCAAGAGAGAACATCTCAGATATTCAGTTTCTTTTTTTCATAGGCATTACTAGTTCAAGAACCAACACTAAGGGAATGTTGACACTTTGAGGAATAAAATGTCCACTGTCAAATTTAAAATAAGTATTTAGATAAAAACTAAGAGTTTGCATGAGGCAAAAACTAGATAAAGGTAAAAACAAATGCTAAAAATTTTGTCAATATGCAAAAAACAATCTTAGTATTCTTTGGGAAAAAGAACAAATTGAATTTACATAATTCTACACTTAGATTTTTTCTTTTTTGAAAATTGTCATTGCTTATTTTTTATTTATATTTTTGTTTCACAAATTAATGTGTAGAAGGCATCAATAACCTTGTATTATTTTTGTGGATGTTTCAATAAAAGTAATTCTGTCACCTCTTGCTAAGTCCTGAGTTTGTTTTTTATGTGCTTTTTGGGAAGATAAATCATGGTAAATCATATTTATTTTCTATGAGGACTATGAATATACTTTCAGAATCATTAACTTTTTTTATTTGTCCTATAATGGTTAAAATCTTCAAATGATTTGTATCATTTATGGCAAATACCCAGAGAAAACCCACTCCTGTCCTCATGTATTGGTTCCTCATTGCACTGTATTCCTTTTGATCCACTGGTAGAAAATATTTAAGAAACATCTTTCCATTAATTATTATTTGTTTCCTATACTCCATTGTAGGCTCATGATTATTTACAGAGTGATTCCAAATTAAACTGTATTGTCAAGGCACTCTTGCCTAGGCCACTAGCTCCAACTACCAAAAGCTTATATTCAGTCATTTACAGCAGGTTTTTCTCTTTCATGCCAGAAAGACGCTGGGTCTAGGGGCCACCTGATTTAGCATCACTTTGGTGCTCACTCTGAAATGGTAGGGCCTGAGAATGCTGAAGGAGGGCCAAAGTGCAAGTACCACCACCACCACTTTGTGCCAAAATGGCAAGTAGAAAGCCATTTTGCACTATCTAGTTTTAATTTTTTTAAAGGATATTTTATTTTTCCAATGGCACATAATAATTTTTCACATACGTTTTCTGAAGTTATATGATCCAAATTGTCTCCCCCCTCTTCCCTCCCTGCTCCTGGAGATAGTAAGCAATTTGATCTAGGTTATACATGTATTATCATGCAAAACATATTCTATGTTGTTCATTGTTGTTATAGAATACTCAAAATCAAAACCCTAAAATAAAAACACAAATACATTAAAATGAAAAATCTCATGCTTTAATCTGTATTCCAATTCCAAAAATTCTTTCTCTGGAGGTAGATTGCATTTTTTTGTCATAAGTCCTTCAGAATTATCCTGGATCATTGTATTTCTGAGAGGAACAAAGTTTTTCACAGTATCATTATAATACAATATTGCTGTTACTCTATACAATATTCTCCTGGTTTTGCTTATTTCATTCTGCATTAGTTCTTGGAGATATTTCCATCTTTTTCTGAAATTATCCTGCTCATTATTTCTTATAGCACAATCTTATTTCATCACCGTCATATACAGCAATTTGTTCAGCTATTCCTCAATTTTCAGTTCTTTGTCACCATAAAAAGGGCTCCTATAAATATTTTCTACAAATAGCTCCTCTCTCTCTCTCTCTCTCTCTCTCTCTCTTCTCTCTCTCTCTCTCTCTCTCTCTCTCTCTCTCTCTCTCTCTCTCTCTCTCTCTCTCTCTCTCTCTCTCTTTCTCTCTCTGTCTCTCTGTCTCTCTCTCTCTTACAATCTCCTTGGGATACAGACCTAGTAGTGGTATTACAGGATGAAAAGGTAGGTGTAATTTTATACCTGTGTAATTGGAAATCTTGTGCCTTTGAACTACATTTACCAGGACCCTATTGACTTCCTGTCATTTCATGCTGACATAGACAGGAGATAAATTGGGTGGTCTTTTGTAGCTAGATTTTTCCTACCCGGGTCTTGACTTTGGTGGAGCAGACTGTTTGAGCAGGTAGAGTAGCTAGGGGCATGTGGTTTTATTTTGTTACTTCTAGTGATAATTAATAAATTTTATAAAATATGATATTTGAAGTTATTATATATTAATTTTAATTTTATATTTATGGCAATCACTGAAGTAAGTGCATACTTGCATAAGTCACTTTAATTGGTCCTTAATTCAAGGACCTGTTATAGGTTTATTTTTGCTTACTTAGAATTTTTGCACATAAGACTTTGATATTTTATATTTCATCCATGTTTTTTATTTCTTTTGCCAATTGATTCATATACCTCATAACTCAGTCATGTATCCCTGAGTGATCCTTGCATTTTCCACCATTCTCCTCAGGGGGGAATGTGTTATTATCCTATAATGCAAAGTTTAAATTCTTTTGAGAGTAATTTTAGGATAAGAAACTTGCTATCTCTCCAGATCCAGAAAGTTAACTGTTTGGAGAAGGCACCATGAAGATGCCTGCACAGACCACATACTGCACTAGAAGATCCAGAGTGAACTTTGGGATGTGGTGATTTGAACTGTGGTGGGTTGAATGCATTTGTATTATATGTATACTCTTATGCCAAAAAAGACTGCCTCCTAACTGGCTGTTTGTCAATGAGCCTAGCAATCATTGGTTTTGTTCTCTTTTCCTTTTATCCCCAAATTATTGTAATTTAAAAGTTGGTTATATTTACAAGATCCATTGGTGAGACTAGTCTTCCAAGGGATCTCAGGGGTGAATGTATAATTGTGCCTTTGAACTATATTTCCCAGGAGCCCATTGACTTCCTGTCATTACATGCTGACATAGACAGGAAATAAATTGGGTGGTCTTCTGTGGCTAGCCCTCTTTGCTTCCTGTCAGTGATTTTGGTGAAGCGGGCTGTTTGAGCAGGTAGATTAGTCATGGGCATGTGGTTTTATTTTGTTATTTCTATTTATCATTAATAAATCTTATAAAACATAAAGTGACCTGCCTAGGTTCACATAGTCAGTAAATGTCTGAGGCTGGATTTGAACTCAGGAAGAGAACTCCGTTTATTACAACATTTAGCTAAACTCTGGGAGAATAAGGGCTAAATATGGTGGAATCTGAGTTATACCATTTCAGATTCATCTTTTCAACTTGTTCCTATATCAATTTCTGTCTCCATTGGCTCTCAGACTTTAGTGCTTGAGAATAAGCTGAATAATATGAAACCGATCTGACTGCTGGGGCAGGGGGGATGCAGAAGTGGCCATATTCTGCAATAGGGAGTAGAGATTTGCAGAACTGATGCATATTCATGATGAAATTCAGATTTAGCCATTGTCACTCATTCATGGGGTCCAAGGAATTGGTGATGATTACATCAAAAACATTCTGGTTCTACTACATAAATATGAAGCCATTTTGAACATGCAGGGTCAGTTTTGGGTTGGAGTAGCCCACCGCTATATCTGGAAAATAGTTCTTAAAGATGTGTATCACCTTCTTATCAGTGTTACATTGGACCAATGATTCTACTGATAGAACTTTCATTATTTCCTATAGGATATTTCTCGTCTCACACCACCAATGATTATCACCTTTCAGTTGAATAGGATGGCTATAAAGGGGCAGGTTGGCAATCCTTGATATAAGAATTTATTGCTCTCTGTGTATTACACAACTCTATCCAGCATTAGGACATTGTTATAGGTCTTACTATGAAAGACCAGAGTCTCCTGGTAGCAGGAACACTGGTAGTAGTAGAACATTTCATCCAGTTGCAGGGACACTGCCTTGCCTGGCCTGGCCATAGGGTTGTGATGGCAAACCTATGGTATGTTTGCCAAAAAGGGTACATAGAGCTCTTTCTATTGGCATGCCAAAGTTCTTTACTAGAAAGTCAGAAGGACTCTGGGTGGAACTGTTCCCCTCCCCCTCTCCATGTACCTGAGGACATTCCTCACTTCCCTGACCCCTCTGCCCAACAGCCAATGGGAGTGCTTCCTCCCTCCCTTGTCTGGGGTAAGGTGCTGGGGGGTGGGGGGGTGGGGTTCACATACTGCATGAGGGTGTGGCCCAGACAGCAGCCTATTTGGTGAAGGTGATTCCTGTGGTGAGATTGAAGAAAAGCTAGGTTTGAGGGGAGCATAGCTCACAGAATGGCACACAGCTAGAAGGCAGCCGAGCTGGAGGGAGGAGGAGCCCTTGGGTCACTCTCCTCCCCTTCTCCACACTTGCCTCTCATTACAGGCTTCTGCCCAGCAGCCCAGTGGGAGTTCTTCCTCCCTCCCCAGTCTGGGATAAGAGGGGATGCAGTGGGCAAAGGAATGTGAGGTATAGCACTAGGTCTGGGGGTGAAGTGGGGAGGGGGGACAGCATTCCATCTCTAAAAGGTTTGCCATCATTGCCATAGGGTGTAATTTTCCAGAACCAGCTTTCCTAGATGGAGAGAAAGTGGAGGTAGCAAGCATTGCCTTCAGCACTGGCCTCTGCCTGTCTGTGCACAGGCTAACAAATAGCAAACATTTATATAGTGCTTCAGGTTTTGTAAAGTTTTATAAAATGTATTGTCTCTCACTTCAGAAATCTACATTTATTAATTACTTCATGTGATCCTTCCAACAGCCCTGTGAGATAGTGAGTTGCTAGTATTATTTCTATTTTATAAATGAGAAAACCTAGACCTAAAGATTAAGTGACTTGCTTAGATTATCACAACTAAGTGGCTGAGACATTTGAACAGGTCTTGCTGACTAAATCTAGCACGTTATCCATTATACCACATAAACTGCAATTACTTTAAAGTAATTACTGAGGGAAAGCTAGGTAGCTTGGTGGATAGAGAGCCAGGCCTGGAGATGGGTAGTCCTGGGTTTAAATTTGGCCTCAGACACTTTCTACCTGTGTGACTCTGGGCAAGTCACTTAACCCCAAATTGCCTAGCCCTTACCACTCTTCTGCCTTGGAAATGATAGCATTTTTTTCTAAGGCAGAAGTTAAAGTTCTTTTAGAAAATAAAGTAAATGCTGATTTCTTGGCAATTCTGAAATATAGTCTCATTCTTTAGAATTCATAGACTAGTAGCCAAAATCTTTCAAGAATTCTTTTTGTAATGTTTCTTTGCAAGACATAAAGTTAAAACAGTTCTGTGAGAAAAGAAGTTCTTTTCATCCTCTTTCTCCATATATCTCATCAGTCCTTTTTAAAAAATTATTCAATTTTATTTTATTTTCAATTTTCAATTCCCCCTCTTCCCCCTCTCACCCATTGAGAAGGCAAAAAAAAAAACCTCATTACACATGTGTAAAGTCATGCAAGGCAAATTTCTGCATTAGCCATTCTAAGGAGAAAGGAAGGGAAGAAGGGAGGGAGGGGGAAAGAAGAAAGAGAGGGAGGGAAGAAAGGAAAGAAGGAAGGAAGGAAGGAAGGAAGGAAGGAAGGAAGGAAGGAAGGAAGGAAGGAAGGAAGGAAGGAAGGAAGGAAGGAAGGAAGGAAGGAAGGAAGGAAGGAAGGAAGGAAGGAAGGAAGGAAGGAAGGAAGGAAGGAGGAAAAGATGTTTCTCCTGCCCTCTTGAGTCCATCAAATATCTTGAAGTGGATAACATATTTCATCAACTTGGTCTCTTTTTAGCCACAAGTATTCACAATTTCTGTAGAGAAGAGAATCAAGCTGCTGTCCTTTCAAGATCTAATTGTCTCTTAAAGCTATAATAACAGTATCTATAGTCTGTTTAACCTGGTATTCTCTATTAGCTTTTCTTTTTGCTGCATTTGTACAAGGAAACATACAAATGAGTAATGTCAACCACATTTATCTTAGAAAACTGATTTTAAACAAGAGTGAAATAGAAAGCAAACAAATGTTTAAGAAATTAAGTGGGGGCAGCTGGGTGGCTCAGTGGATCGAGAGCCAGGTCGAGAGACAGGAGGTCCTGGGTTCAAATTTGACCTCAGACACTTCTTAGCTGTGTGATCCTGGGCAAGTCACTTGACCCCTATTGCCTAGCCCTTACCTCTCTTCTGCTTTGGAGCCAATATACAATATTGACTCCAAGACGGAAGGTAAAGGTTAAAAAAAGAAAGAAAGAAAAGAAAAGAAACTGATTAGAAAACAGACATTGGCCTCTTCAGAGAAGAGAGAGTGTGAAAGAGAAAGACTTGGGAAAGTGGGGAATCTCTAATGGTTCTCAGCAGTCTGAATAGTTCCTGCATAAAGTGAGCACAAGTCCTTGTCTTGGTGTCTTTGCAGAAGTTTCTCTCCAGCAGTGTGCCCCTGTTTCCCCAGCACTTCGCACAGTGCTTGGCACATAGTAGCTACTCTTCCTGCTCACCCCGTCTCTGATGCAGGAGCCTTTGGAGGGGACAGTGGACCCAGTTGCCTTCTCTCCAAGGCTATACCCTTGCTTTCTGTTTTGGGAAGCTGCTGATTGCAGCAGTGAGGAGAGCATCTGCCTTCCCTAGCAGCCCTGTGTTTCCTTGCCTCATCTAGCACACATCATTACTCCATGCTTCTTGGGTCATGTGCATGGGCTGGTGTCTTCTCCCTGTCCTTTCTCTCATGATTTGACGATGAGCTTTTCAACCATATGCCCTGTAAGGTCTGACCATGTCAGCATAAGAGTCAACTCCCTGAGGACTGAAGAATGAGGAAAGCTGGGAGATTCCCATCTCGATCAACAAGCCATTCACATATCTTTGGTGACCTGAATAAATGCTTCACAAAGATTTAGCAGTGAGATCAAAGTCCACTCTCTGAGTGAAATCCAGATATCGGCAATGGATTGCCCTCCCCCATTCCTTTATTAGTGTGCCCATGTTAGAAAGTGAAATCATTTGTGCTTGACTTCAGTTAAAGGGCACCCAAACTATAGTTTAAGCATTTCCTCTTTATATTCAAGTTCAATAATTGTCTTTTTTCTTCAGCAAGCCCCAAGCTACCTATATTGGGAAAGTACACCCACCCCCTTTTAATTAAGGATCATTTCGTAAAAAAAAAAGCAAAAACAACATTGAGGCAAATACAAGCTATGTGCTCAGTGCTTAAGGGTATCCCCCCAGCTCATTAGAAAAGCCTCAAACCAGGTTTGGGGCAGATTCTCTAAGCCTGTGCCTCACTCCAGGCTATTCTAAAAGCAAGCTGTTGCATAGTAATTCAAACCATTTAGAGCAAGTAGGTCTTTGTGAACTGAATAATAGAGCTCCACGGGGCCTTAGAGATCCTTTAGTCCCACACCATCCATTTTTAGGGGAAGAAACTAAACCCCTAAAGGTGAAATAACTTGCCTAAGGTCATACAGGTAAGCTAGTGATCAGGGATTGGGGTTGAGCCGGACCACAAGAATCCTTTCAGCTTTGATTTAGAAGGGGACTTTGTAGGTCATTTATTCCAAACCCCACTTACTGCATAAAGTTCCATCCCTGTCCCCTGCATAACATCCCACAAGTTCACATCTAGTTTCTATTCAAATATCTCTAATGATTAGATTCCTAGTCTTTCTCAGGGCAGTCCCTTGATTTTTTTTTAAACCCTTGCCTTCTGTTTTAGAATCAATACTGTGTATTGGTTCTAAGGCAGAAGAGCAGTAACGGTTAGGCAATGGGGATCAAGTGACTTGCCCAGGGTCACACAGATAGGAAGTGTCTGAGGTCAAATTTGAACTCAGGACCTCCCATCTCTAGGCCTGGCTCTCAATCCACTGAGCCACCCAGTTTCCTCCCAGTTCCTTGAATTTTTGCACAGCTCTAATTGTTAGGGCAGGCAGGTAGGTGGTTTAGTGGATGTTGTGCTGGTCCTTGATTCAGGAAAACTCATCTTCCTGAGTTAAAATCTGGTCCCAGACTTACTAGCTGTGGAGCCCTGCACAAGTCACCTGTCTGTCTCAGTTTCCTCATCTGTCAGATGAGCAGGAGAAGCAAATGGCAAATTACTCCAGTATATTTACCAAGAAAATTCCAAATTGGGTCACAAAGGGTCAGACACTACTGGAATGACTGAACAACAAAAATTTTAAGGGAGTTTTTCCTCATATCCTCTGGAGGACACCCAGGGCAGCCATCAATGGCTGCTCCGATCATCATTTCCCAAAGGATTGCACTCATGTACTTCTGGACTTCAGAATCTCATCATCCTGCAAAATCACATCAACCTTAAAACTCACATCCTCTGTAATCCCTGCCCTTGAGGCAGACCCTCCTTTCCTTTGATTAGAGAGAGTGGAGAAAAAAACCACAGAAAACTCTTCCCACACCCTCCATTTAAGGAGAGCATCTCCATTTCACACCCAGCTGCAGCCCTCTGACTTTATCATCCCCATCCCACTCCTCCTTTTTTTACCCCTTTTCAGATTTGAATGTATTGTCTTTGGCCATTAGATTGTAAGCTCCTTGAAGACAGGGATTTAGCACAGACTCCATGAACCATTACTGTCATGGGGTTTTCTTGGCAAAGCTCATGGGGTGGTCTGCCATTTCCTTCTCTGCTGGATTAGGGCAAGCAAAGATGAAGTGATTTGCTCAGGGTCACACAGATAGTAAGTGTTTAAGGCTGGATTTGAACTGGGATCTTCCTACCTCTAGGCACAGCACTCAATCCACTTCACCACCCAGCTACCTCCTAGGCAAACAAAAGTTAAATGACTTGCCCAAGGTTACATGGTATCCGAGGTCAAATTTGAACTCAGGTCTTCCTGACTCAGTGACTAGCTAACTCATTAAGTTAAAAACATTTTATATCAACTTCATTATCCAGTATATCTCTTCCTCTAGCCAGAGAGCTATCCCTTTTAAACAAAAAATAAATAAGAAAAAGAAAATAAAAATAGTTCTTCAAAACTAGCCACCACACCAAAATCCATGTCTGACAGCGTATGCAATGTTCCACACCTAAAGTCCTCCCACCTCTACAAAGAAGGTTCATTCCCATATATTTTCTTTGGGGTCAAGCTTGGTAACTATAATTACATGTAATTAACTTACTTTGTGCTCTTTCTTTTCAAAATGTTCAAGTCACTTCATTGTTACCTTGCCAAAGCTTTTTTTAACATCCCAAAATGTAATAGCATTTTTGGTTGTTGTTGTTCTGGACCTGTGATTTCATCAGGATTGGGGAAGGCTGACTGTGGAAACTCCTTCCACAGATTAGGAAGTTGCCTGGGGGCACTGAGAAATTAATTGACTTGCTCATGGTCACTAATCTAAACTATGTCAGAGTCAGGTCCTGAGAGATCCTCTAGCCCCTCATTTAATTATTTTACTTCTCTTTGCCTCCCCTAAATAGTCTTTGTCTTCCATTAAGATATACCTGGAGGAGCAGCTGGGTGGCTCAGTGGATTGAAAGCCAGGCTCAGAAATGGGAGGTCCTGGGTTCAAATG
This sequence comes from Monodelphis domestica, assembly GCF_027887165.1. Lineage (NCBI taxonomy): Eukaryota > Metazoa > Chordata > Mammalia > Didelphimorphia > Didelphidae > Monodelphis > Monodelphis domestica. The sequence continues at coordinate 178,888,469 of NC_077228.1, forward strand.
TGACTTCAGACACTTCTTAGCTGTGTGATCCTGAGCAAGTCACTTAACCCCCATTGCTTAGCCCTTACTGCTCTTTTGCCATGGAGACAATACACAGTATTGACTCCAAGACGGAAGGTAAGAGTTATTTTAAAAATAAAAATAAAAAGATGTAGCTCAGTGGTGAAGTGGATAGAGCACTGGACCCGGAATCAAGAAAACCCAAGTTAAATCCATCTTCAGACACTTCCTTTTTGGGTGACCCTGAGCAAGTCACTTAACCCTGATTGCCTCAGTTTCCTCATCTGTAAAATGAGCCAGGGAGATTGAAACAATACCAAGGAAGGATCTGAAACCTGATCCCCTATCCTTTAATTTAGTTGTCTGATCATTCTTGGCCTCTCCCTTCCTTTAAGATGCAGCTCAAGTCTTATCTTCTACATGAAACCTTTCTTCAGGCCTTCAACTGCTAGTGTTCACACTCCCAAACTACTTTGAATTTAACTATCTTATAATTAATTTGCATTTATTCACTTTAAATGTATTCTATACATATATATGTATTTGTTGTGCAATTGTTTTTCAGTTTGATTCTTTGTGACCCCATTTGGGGTTTTCTTGGCAAAGATATTGGAGCAGTTTGCCATTTGACAGATGAAGAAATTGAGGCAAACAGGGTTTAAAGTGACTTGTCCAGGGTCACACAGCTAGTCTGAGACCAAATATGAACTCAGATCTTCCTGACTAGGGGACTGTTTTATTCTTTTTATTTGTATTTCTAGCAAAGAGAAGTAAGATAATTAAATAAGGGGCTAGAGGATCTCTCAGGACCTGACTCTGACATAGTTTAGATTAGTGACCATGACACTTACTAAGAACTTAATAAATAGCTGCCTTTCATGCTCCCAACCTGATCCCGCTGGATTTAGATAGTAAATGAAAAGAAGGAATACTACTAAAAACCCCAACAAAAGCAAACCCTGGTTTATTTAGCTTATGTGTGTTTAGGTCCCTGCTCTTCCACTTTGCACTGGATGCAAAGGAGCCCAATCAACGTAGGAATTCAAATATGAGATAGAAACCAAAGCATCCTTCCCCACCTCATATGCATAATGAATTTCCAAAACAAAACAAAACCAAAACCAAAGAGACCTGGAAACTGCTGCATGACAAAAAAAGTCATTAGGCTGTTCTAAAGTGCCCTGAGGACTGTAGAGGAAAAATCCCTTAAGATCTGGAGACCTTTTGGAGAAGTCCAGTTAAAGAGTGAATTTGGATAGTCACCTTTGTTAAGAAAAATTTCCCTCAGCTCTTGATGAAAGAATGGAAAGAAGAGATAGTGCTTCCCAAAGCCCTTTTATATTCAAATGAAGAATATCCTCGATAAAAGAGGAAAATTACCAAGTATAATCAGGAATCTCAAAAACCATACGCATCTGAATCTGTAGTAAATGGGGTAGAAAGTCTTCAATGTAAAATCTTAGCACTTTCTGCATTGCATATATTTATACTTTTTTCTCCTTTTTAAAAATTCAAATAAGAATAATATTGTGAAAATTCACGCGCAGGCTTACATGGGTTCACTTTTAGGAAAAGGTCTCACGAAAAATCCAGTCTAAAAATAAATGACTTTTCCATACATTAGGACGATAACTAGAATTTTTTCACCAGGACCAAAACAGTTGAGTAGGGCACAGGGGAATGAGCCTTTGTGGACTAGCTCAGAGGGCAATGGCCATATCTCACAGTTGTGTTGGTGGAAGACTTAAGACTATGCCTGGAGATCCATCCCCGAGGCTTCTCTAGGGAGGAAGAACTCTCGGAGTCCGGTGGGGTGGCAGAGCCCTGTCTGCTCCCCTCACCCTCATGCTAATTAGGATTGCTATACACACCTCTCAAGGCACTCCTTGCTGTTTGGTCATTCAGTCATGTCGGATTCTTCATCAAGGATCATAGAGTGGTTTGCTATTTCCTTCTTTCAGGGACCCAGTGGATCCTTCTTCTTCTTCTTTTTTTTAAATTAATTAATTAATTAAGCATATTTTTCCATGGTTTTATGATTCATGAACTTTCCTACCCTCTCTTCCCTCACCCCTCCCGGAGCTAACAAGCAATTCCAGTGGATCCTTCTGACAGGCAATCAGAGGTTAAGTGACTTGGCCAGAGTCACATGGCTAGGTAGTATGTGAGTCTGGATTTGAACTCAGGTCTTCCTGATTCTAGACCCAGTGCTCTAATTACTGAACAACAGCTACTTCTAAAGGCAGTAGCCAATCTTATTTTTTTCTTAAAACCCTTACCTTCTATCTTAGAATCAATACTAAGTATCTGTTCCAAGTCAGAAGAGTGTAATGGCTAAGCAATTGGGGTTAAGTGACTTGCCCAAGGACACACAGCTAGGAAGTGTCTTATGACAGATCCTAATTCAGGGTCTCCTGTCTCCAGGTCGGGCTCTCTATCCACTGATGCCTCAACATTCCAATTTTTAACTCTCAAAGATAGCAACCATTTCCATTTGGTGTCTCTTCTTTGTTCAGGTGTCTTCTTTGTTCATTTTTGATAATGACACACAAAAGACCATAAAGTAGCAAGAGCATCCTAAAGTGAATTAACAAGAAAAATTATTCAAGAATAAATAAATTCAGGGGCAGCTAGGTGACTCAGTGGATAGAAAACTAAGCCTGGAGATAGGAAGTCGTGAGTTCAAATTTGACCTTAGACCTTTCCTAGCTGTGTGATCCTGGGCAAGTCACTTAACCCCAATTGCCTAGACCTTACAATCCTTCTGCCTTGAAACTTGGTATCAATTTGAAGACAGAAAGTAAGGGCTTTAAAAAAATAAGAGAATATTATACTTAATATATTTTCCTCTACTTATTACCTATTAGCCATGGGGAGGTAAAATCCTCCTCCAATGTGCTGTTCCTAGTCCTCTCTGTGTTGTCATCTGCATTTTTCAAAATATTTTATTGAATGAATGAAATGAATGAAACAGCATTTTTAATTACTTGCCACATGAAAGCATCATGTAAAATACACGAATATAAATAGAAAAGTAAGATAGTACCTGCTCTCAAGGAGCTCACAAATGAATAGGAGGAGATGACGTAGAGAGGAGGGGTTAGCTACAGGCCAGGTAGAAAGGTCTAGTGGTCCTTAGTGGCAGTGGCAAAGCAGATGGTAACACATGTTCTTTAATGGCATTTTCACTGATAAGACTGTATCAGTTTTTGTCATTGAGCCATTTGATATTGCCAAGAACTTTGGTGGTGAGAACTTTATTTTCTGGGTCTTTAGTAGTTGTGCTTACAGAGGAAGTGGAGGCTTTATGTAGCACCTGCAGAGGAAATTGCCAGGTTGCATCTTGACAAGGGTTAATTCCTTTGATTATGGCTTTGGAGGCTGGGCTGGAAAAAGAACCAGTGATCAGGGCCATGGAGAATGGCTATTCCTGTGGCTCATGAGCTTATGGCAGTTGGTATTGGTTGTAGTGAGATACTGTTATTCTCAATGGCAAGGCTCAGGGTCTTGACTTGCCCACATAGATCTGGCTAGTAACCTTGTGCAACAAGTTTTCAGGACCCAGCATTGCTTAAATTCCAATTTCTTCCAGAAATAGAGAGCTTATTATGGAGGCATAGTTCTTCTTCTCACCATTCTCATCATGCTTGTAGGCTTTGCTCCACTAACCCTTTCCTAATGTTGTTGCTCAAGCAAAAGTCCAGGATATTCTACTTGGATTGTTATTTAACCTCATAACATCATCATTTGGATTTATTGGCATTTGTTCAATTATTTCAGTCTTGCCTGACTCTTTGTGACTTAATTTGGGTTTTTCTTGACTGACACTTGACACTGAAGTGATTTGCCATTTGCTTCTCCATCTCATTTTACAGATGAGGAAACTGAGAGTGAAGGTGACTCGTCCAGGTTCACAAACTAAGTATCTGAGGTCAAATTTGAATTCAGGTCTTTCTGCCTCAGGCTCAATGCTCTATCTACTGTGCCACCTAACTGCTATCACCCACACAGTCTCATACATATTCATTTCAAGTTGTAGGAAACATATTCCTCTATTATCTTAGCAATATTTTCATAGTATTATAAGTTAAGTTTCCCCAGGTTATCTTGCCTAGTCCTTGATAGTTTAGAATTCCTATGGGCTTCTGGGAGACGACTTCCCTCCAGCTAAAGAACAAGACTTGTTTCTATCTCAGCTTCAAAGGCTCTTTCTCATTTACACTTGTATTTCTAAAGACTAAATGATAGTGTAAGTTTTAACCCACTCTTTCCAATGGATGCTTTATGTTTTAATGGAAGAGTGTACCCCAGGTTTATAGGAGGAGTCTTTTTTAACCCCTCTTCTTGTTATTGCATTTGAGCAATTTCCTTTGCTATGTGCTAATTGAGTCTACTGACTGATTGCTAAAGAACAGCCATGGAAGCCTGTGAGTTTTAACTCTTGGAATAGATACCCAAAGGGTACCCTCTGACCCAAGACAGTTGCCACCCAACCAGTGAGTGTGAGTACAAACTGGGGGAATACCATAGAGGAGGTGCAAAAGTAATAATAGGACTAGATAGTTCTAAAAATAAAGTTATAAACGAACCAAGGTTTCATTCTTAAGCTTTAGAAGTTCTTTGAGCCTGTTTGGCTAGTTCTCCACCCTACTCATCAGCTACTTTTCTTTTATTCCTAACTTCTGATAATTCTTGAAGGTTTACCTCTTGGCTACCATAACATAAGACCTTATCATGGCATGAGTGATTCTGGTGATTCTCAATGGTTATGTAAACAGAGCACAGATTCCAGCAAGTTTGGATTGCACCAGCTCACAAAGACTAATAATAAAGGTATGAATGTATGTTCTTCCTCAGTTGAAGGAAGTGCATATTCCAAATAAATTACTAGTTCCTGATGCATGGAAGAAAAATAGTGATAGCATTTTCTTTCATAATTGCTGAGAAAGAATATACATTTTCTTTCTGAAACTTTTGTGTCAGTAGCATTTACATGAAATACAGGAGCCAGCTATCCTTTAATGGGATTTCTTACATCTCTGGCTCATAGCCATTATTCTGGGAAACTCTCTACATGACCCAGAATGTTGACACCAAATCCCCATACAGGCATGTTGTTCAAAACTTCAAAGAAGGAAAGTTTTATTGACAGTTTAAAGAAAACAAAAGAAAACTCAAAACACACCTCCTGGAAATCAAAGATATCCTTTAATAAACAACATTCTCTCTAGAGATCCATAGGATGTCCTAGTCCTTTAAAGCCATGTTTAAGCAGGGGTCCTAGGAGGTGTCTCCCAGACCTTCAGTGGGCACCTTCTCCTACAGTTCTTTGGTGGCATCACTATCACTCCCTGTAGTGGAACCTCCCACAACTCACCTCAGGTGGCACCTAAATTTCTTAGGATAATAGAATCATTGACCTAGAGATGGGATGGATATCAAAGACTATCTAATTCAAACAATTTATTTTAAGTAGGTAACAAGGTCTTGAAAGGTATAATGACATTGTCAAAGTCACAAAGGTGGTAAGTGCCAGAGGTGAGATTTGAACCTGGGTCCTCTCTGACTCTAGAACTGGCAATTGTCAAGGTTTCTCATCAGCATAGTGGAGAAGAAAGAACAATGGATTTGGTAACAGAGGACCTAGGCTCTAGAACATTTTCTGTGTGATCTTAACTTCTCTGGGCCTCAGTTTCCTTATCTATAAAATATGGAGGTTGGGTTAAATGGTCCATGAGGTCCTTATATTGCTAGATCTATGTTCGTATTAACTCGGGTCCTCCAACGATTGGTATGTGGCATGACTCTTGAGATGCTCTTAGCGCTTTGCAAGAGAAATCCTTCACGATTGTGGTATTGTGGGCATTGTGCCCACCTCCCCTTTCCCCCCTCCCCCACTCCGCACGGAGAGCAAATACTTCAGAACTTCCTTGTTTTTGTCAGGACCCAGAATTCTCCCTGTGCTATACTTCTAACACAGGACCCTATCAAGCACTTCTGCTCAGAGTTTTACTTGTCGCTGTTGGACTTTGGCTTCAGAGAAGTTTGCCCAGGGTTCAGTAACACCCAGTCCTCTGTCCTCTCCAAGTAGGTCTCAGTCATTGACACCAGGTCCAGACACAGGGAGTCTAAAGCCCATAGTCCTCTCTTCATCGGGCACACCCACTCAAAGGAACACTTTCCATTAAACTACGGAGCTTGACACAGTAACCCCCTCCCCCATTTCTTCTCCGTTGCCTGCCAAAGCGTTCCTGGGAATCAAAGGCAACTGGGTGGGAATATTTTAATTAGGCTAGGCTGGAACTACCCCACCTAAGGGAGGGGAACCCATGCGGTGTCCCATCCCTTTCCAGTGCCTCCCTCTTCTCCCCCAAGGACGACAGCCTCTAGGAAAACCGAAAGAAGAGAAACAGCCCCCAGTTACATTTCTAAGTCCTTTATAATCTGCTTGTTGAAAGAAAACATGACTGCTAATAGGTTAGGAGCCTCTAAATATAGCCGATAGCTTCTCTGAGGAAAAGATCTATTCTAATTTTTTTTTCTCTTCAGTTTACTGAATGTACAAAAAACGATCTCGGTTTTTGTTGAACTTTTCTATTCTTTTTAAGACACAACTCCACCACAGGAGAGGGGCCAAGGGGTGGGTTGAATAATTATCGAACAGTGAATTTTGAGACAGTAAAAGCCTCTATAAATAAAATCTATTGTTATGCTTTTAATTGCCTGAGTGAACCAGGCTGGAGTCCTCAAACCCCACAAAGGGAGTCAAAAATCCTCTGGGATCTTGTTACATTTCCAACTGAGGTGACTAAATCTACTTCAATTGCTGTGTCCCCCTAGTATTCACAGGAGCCCTGCATGTGGTTTGGGGTCCAGGTGTGTGCTTTCTCTTGACACCAGTTTTGGATCTCCTGGCTTCCCTGGCTTCCTCTAAGCTCTAGCTAAAATCTCACCTTCTTCAGGAAGTCACCAATCTCCCCTAAGTCTAGTACTACCTTCCTTCCCTTGATTAGTTCCTGTTTATCCTGTATATAGTTTGTTTGTACATAGGTAATTTGGGTGCCATCTTTCTTATTAGATTATGAGCTCTTTGAGGACAGGGATTTTTTTTTTTTGTAAACTCAGCAATTAGCAGTGTCTGGCACATAGTAGGTACTTAATACTTATTGACTGACTATATCTATATTCGACACACTATACTGTAGCATCAAAATAATACAAGGTAATAGTTTGAAAATCCTCCTGTCAATACCAAGCATCCTTCAAAGATCTATACTTTCCAGATAAGAAAAATAGAGGCACCAAAAGGTTAAATGACTTGTCTAGTCACAATTACACAATTAAAAAAACCCTTACCTTCTATCTTAGTATCATTTCTAAGACAGAAGAGAGGCAAGAACTGGGCAATGGAGGTTAATTGACTTGTCCAGGGTCATATAGCTAGGGAGTATCTGAATTCAGATTTGAATCCAAGACTTCCCATTTCCAGATTCTCAATCCACCAAACCACCTAGCTGTCCCCCCCCCCCCCATTAATAATTGACAAAACTACAACCAGAACTCAGAGCTGTGATTAAGAGTAAGGCAAATGGGAAATACATATAATGTATGCTTGTTTCTCTATATTAAAATTTTATATATGTATATATTCAAATATTTGCTGGAGTATATAGACTACATGAGAATTTTGAAAGTAAAGAATGTAGAGGGGCAGCTATGTGGCTCAGTGGATTGAGTACTAGGTCTGGAAGATAGGACAGGAAGATGGGAAGATGGGTTCTAATGCAATCTCAGAAATTTCTAAGCTGTGTGACCCTGGGCAAGTCACTTAACTTCAACTACTTCTCCCTTACTGTTTGATAGTATCAGTTCTAAGACAAAAGGGAATCATTATGAAAAAAAAAAAAAGAATGTATTATGTTCTAGGTGAGAGGTGAGGAAGACTGGACAACTTTAGTTAGTCCTTGTTTTAATTCCATACCCACAATTACTTAGTATTTATTTTATACACACATATATACATACATACCTACATACATATACGTCTGTGTGTGTGTATATATATATATACATATATATATATATATACATATTATCTTTCTACATTGAATGGAAAGCTTCTTGAGGTCAGGGTTTGTTTAATTCTTATCTTTATATTCTCAACACATAGCACAATACCTGGCCTATAATAGTAGGTGCACAATAAATGCTTGTTAGTGGATCAGATTCTCAGACCAAATTCTAAGAAGTATGGTAGCTCTCTTTGTTGTAGCAAAGAACTGGCAGTTGAAGGGATGCTCATCGACTGGGGAAATGAGGAACGATGAATTTTGGAAAAACCTGGAGAGGAAGAGTGAAATGAGCAGAACCAAGAGAACATTCTATTTGGCAACAGAAATATCATTTGAAGACTGACTTGCATATGCCCACCTCCAGAGAAAGAACTGACAAATAGAAATAAGTAAGACAGAGTTTTATATGTGCATATATCTTTTTGTCAAATGATGCCTTCTCTAATGGGAAGAAGGAGTTAACTGGGTATTTTAATGCAACAAACAAACAAACAAATACATTTTTTAAAAAGAAAGGGAAAAAAAGAACCATAAGCACAAACTCTGGGCATCTGCAAAATGGGGGCAATAATACTCACCGTGCCTTCCTCATGGAGTCATCATAAGGTTCAAATGATACAATATACATTTATAAAATGCTTTGAGAACCTTGAAGCTCTACCTAAATGCCAGAGGCATGGAGTCAGGATAGTTGTTGTTCAGTTGTATTCACTCTTCAAGACCTCATGGACCATAGCATTCCAGTACTGGCCATGGGGTTTTCTTGGCAGAGATACTAAAGTGGTTTGCTCTTCTGTTTTCCAATAGATTAAGGAAAAAAAAGAAGTTAAGTGACTTGGCCAGGGTCACACAGCTAATAAGTGTTTGAGGCCACATTTGAACTGAAATGTTTCTAACTCAAGGCCACCTCGATGTTGCCTGGAGTCAGGATTAGGGAATTATAAAAGGATAGCTTTGCTGCTGGGACTACTCCATTTAGCAGAATGTGAATTCAAGTGAAGGCAGCAGATTCTGGAAGTAATCCACAGTTGGAGCCTGGGAAAGCATTATTTTTTTATTTTATTTTATAGGAGATGCATTGTCTTGCCTATCTGTGGTTACACTATCTATTTTTTTTTATCACTTTATTTCCCTCCCTCCCCTCCACTCACCCTTCCTGAAGCCGACGTGCAATTTCATTGGGTTTTACTTGTGTCCTTGATCAGAACCCATTTCCATGTTGTTGGTGTTTGCATTGGGATGTCCATTTAGAGTCTCCATCCCCAACCATATCCCTCAGATCCATGTATTCAACCAATTGTTTTTCTTCGGTGTCTTTCCTCCCACACTGTTTTCTCTGGATGTGAATAGTGGTTTTTCTCATAGATTCCTCCAGGTTGTTCAGGATCACTGCATTGCCACTAATGGAGAAGTCCATTACATTCGATTGTACCACAGTGTATCCGTTTCTCTGTACAGTGTTCTCCTGGTTCTGCTCCTCTCACTCTGCATCAATTCCTGGAGGTCTTTCCAGTTCACATGGAATTCCTCCAGTTCATTGTTTCTTTTAGCATAATAGTATTCCATCACCAACCTATACAACAATTTGTTCAGCCATTCTCCAATTAATGGACACCCCCTCATTTTCCAATTTTTTGCCACCACAAAGAGCACAGCTATGGATATTCTTGTACAAGTATTTTTCCTTATGATCTCTTTGGGGTACAAACCCAGCAGTGCTATGGCTGGATCAAAGGACTGACAGTCATTTAGTGCTCTTTGGGCATAGTTGCAAATTGCCCTAAATTCACAACTTCATCAGCAATGCATTAATGCTGGGAAAGCATTATTGATGATAGCATACAGGGGTAAGAGACTACCTCAAGTGTAGTGGATAGTATAGGACTGACCTGATTTAAAAAGAGATTGAGATAAGAAAGAGACAAGAATATAGCCAGGGCACAGGTGATGGACCTGGAAAGAAGTGTTAGGGATGAGGGAAGAGGTAGAATCACAACCAAGTGGATATTACATCTGTAACTTCCTTTTTCAAATTAAAAAATTTTTTTAACCTCTACTTTCCATTATTATAACAACTCTAAGATGGAAGAGTATGGACTAGGCAAATGGACTAAGTGACTTAACCAAGGTCATATAGCTAGAAAGTGTCTGAGGCCTCAGAATTGAACCCATTAGAACTCAGATCCTCCTGATTCCAGGTGTTACAAGGGAATCACTTTAAAAGACTGATATGGCATTCTCTCCATTGTGCCATCAAGCTGTAGCCCTTCAAGTCTTTAAGATATGAGAGATGATTTCCATGTAGACAAATGGAGATGACATGTAGTTATTTTAATTGTGAGTCCTTGCTTAGATCACTTGTGAACTGAGAAGAAGAAAAACAGATATAAGGAAAAGGTGGTTCTAACCTGCCCCCTATCTTATTTCCATTTAATTGTAATTTATAAATTTCCTTAAAAATGCATTTGGTGGGCTTAATATTATTTCTTATAAATAGCTGTGATAGACTCTGTCTTTCTGTTGTTTGGCTTCCCTTCATTCATGACATGAGGATATGGTATAACTCTGAGAACCATACAGAAGAGAATGATCGTTTTTAAATCACAGGGCTGAACTCACCCCCTTCTCATTATTAGAGTTTTGATTTCTAACTGAGGGCACAAGCATGAACCATTTCATAACTACATTTCCAAAAGTAGAATTAATTACTATGGACTTGGTCCGTTTTTCACAGACTCGTGTCATAGTTGTGTAAAAGACTAATAATTACTAACGGTTATATACACAAAGAAATATTATGCTCAATGGTAATATTCAACCTGAGAATATATCAATTTTAAGTATATATGCACTAAATTACCAAGTAGTTAAATTTTTAACAGAGAGGCTTATTGCTTTACAAGAACAAATAAATAGAAAAGCAGTAGTAGGAATTTCAGCATTCTATTTTCAAAGTATGAAAGAATTTTAAAAAATAATTGAGAAAGTAGTTACAGACTTGAATAGACTTTTTCACAGTGTATATTCCAGAGTTATATTGAAATAATTTAAGGGGTGAAAGCAAAGATTATGCTTTTTCAGGTGCATAAGAATAAAACATATGTTAAAGTATAAAGAAGTTTAGATTTAGAAAGGCAAACATTAGTTGCATGACCCTGGGCAAGTCACTTAACCCTCATTGTCTAGCCCTAATTGCTCTTCTGCCTTGGAACCAATAAACAGTATTGATTCTAAGATGGCAGGTAAGGGAGAAAGCAAGCAAACAAGAAAGAAGGAAAGAAACAAGAAAGAAAGGCAAAATGTGAATGCCACATCACTAGACCATAATGTATTAAAAATTAAACATAAATAACTATTATATATATATCTAATTTGTATTATATGTAGAAGAAGCAGGTCAAATAGAAACTATAAAAAAGATATGTTAAATGATGCCTGAATGAAAGATAAAATTATGAAATCTAGCAGATTTCTACAAAGATAAAGAATATATTGATATTCAATATCACAATTCAATCAACAAACATTTATTAACTGCCTGCTATGTACCAGTCACTGTGCTAAGTGTTAGTGATACAAATAAGAAAGCCACAGTCCCTGTCCTCAGGAAGCTTACAATTTAATGGGGGAAAAGAACACATAAAAACTGAAAAGATGGGGGGGAAGGGGAAGAGAACACCAGGAGGCATCTCAGGGTGAGGGAAGATGCTTTTCTATGGGGTGGAAGCCAGGAGGAATTGCTGATGGAGAATGGAGTTATGTGAAATTTGTGAGCGTACTATAAAGGAAGACTTTGGGAGGAATTTAGTCCTTCACCCACCAGCTCTCCAATCAGAGGGAAGAGGCAGCAATCTATGGGAGGTAGCTATAGCAATATTCAGGAACAAATTTATAGCTCCTGATTCAAAGGTAATTTTTCATATTAATAAGAAAGAAAATGAGAGAATTCATTGAGTTCTTAGTTCAATGGAGTTCACTGAAACTTAAAACAAGTTACAAAAGAGACAAACCAATAAACTAAAGGAAAATAGAAAAATATAACTGATCAGGATCACAGCAGAGATGAATAAAATAGAAAATAAAATAAGGATTGAAATGGTAATAGATGTAAGAGTTAATTTAGAAAAGAACAATATCATCAATGAACAATTAGAAAATTTACTTTAAAAAAATAAAGAAAAGTTAAAATGATCAAAATTTTAAATTAGAGAGGAGAGATCATGAGAACACAGGAAATTAATAAAATGTTAGAAATTATAATGCACAGCATTATGATAACAAATGTAAACTTTTAAAGAAATGGATGAAAATTTACAGAGATATAAAATGCTCAGACTCACAAAACAGGAAGTGGCTAACCTAAATAATCTATTCTTAGGAGAATCAAACAGGCCATGAATCAGCTTTGGCTGAAAAAGGTGCCAGAACTAGATGGAATCATATGTTTGCTTCCATGTATTAAAAGAATAAGTAATTCCTATATTTCACTGACTGTTTTTTGATAAAGGGAAAATCAGTATAGGACCAAAGAGCAATTAGATGGTTCATTGGATAGAGTGCTAGGCCTAGAGTCAGGAAAACCTGAGTTCAAATCTGGTTTCAAACACTTACTAGCTATGTGATCTTAGGCAAGTTACTTAACCTCTGTTTTCCTTAATCTACAAACCACTCCAGTATCTTTCTCCACAACAACCTCATGGACAGTATGGTTCATGGAGGGTCATTGTAAAAATGGAGACTTGAATCCAGGACTTCAATCCCCAGAAGTCCTTGCTCCACTTCCCCAGAATGCTTTGTAATCTCACTGAATTCTCACCCGGGCCAAGAGAAAATTATGATTTAAAGGGTCTCCGCTGTAGGTGGGGGCTCTTCTCTTCCTGTCTCCACTGGCAAGCAGAAAGAAGTCTCATGATGTGAGTGAAATTGAATTGGGCCTTTCAGCCCACCTAGCACGTGCCTTTCTTACTTGTATTTTTCTTAAATTCTCAACCTTTAATAAACCTCTAAAAATATCATACTCCTTGCAGAGAGAAACTAATTTCTTCCTGCCTCAGTTTCCCCAAAATTTTAATCTTTACATCATGAAGAATCAGACATGACTGAACAATAAAGCATAAGACCTAATTGTTTCTCTGATGTTCATGTGGTTTTGATCCCCAAACCTCACAAATATGATGCTGAAAAAAAATATTATCAGCAAATACCAATATATACATTAAAGAAAGAGCTGGCCAATCATATAATCATGGAACTTCAGTGTTGGAAGGGATCTCAAGAAGAGGTTATCTGCTCAAACTCACATCTGACCACTAATGCTACTATTACTAAGTTGTCATCTAGCCTTTATTCCCCTAAGAAATGGTGAATACAGTAACATACACAAAAATTATTAAGGCCAAGTAAGCTATCGACCATCTAAGAATGCAAAGATACTTAAGTATTAGGAAAATAATAAGTAAAGTAAGTAAAATAAATTATAATCATAAAACTATTTAACTATATTATTGAATACCAGAGGGCCTTTAAAATAGAGCATTCATTTCTTTTTCAAAACTAATGGGAATTGGGATAGGGGAATTTTATCTTATTGTGATAGAAGTATCTATTTTTAAACATTGGAGAGATTTTCTTTAACAATAGGCAAAAAGAAGTCTGCTCCTAGTCACCACTTCAACCTTAGAAATGTCAACTATAAAGACAAGGCACTCAAATAATTAACCGTATATGTATTGGCAACCAAGAAACAAAAATATTTCTATTTGTAGATGATATGATTTAATATCTCTAAAATCTGTCACAATAAAAATTGAGCTAAAAGTAACTTTAACAAAGTGGTAGAATATTAGATAAGCCCACATATTTAATTCCCTGTATAAAAAGCTATTTCATTATTAATTTGTAAGATAAACAAGAAATATTCACAAAAGAAATTTTAAAATTATTTTTGACAGAAAGTAAGGTGGGACTATACAAGAAGATAGCCATAACACCTGGTTAGGTCTAGCTAACATAGTAAAACTATAACTGTTTCTCAAATTAATTAAAAACTTCACTATAATGCCAGTCAAAACACAAATGAACTGCTCTGTATAATTAAATAAAAATCATGTGGAAAAAAACATGAGCAAGGAAATCAATATTTCATTTATTTATATATGAACACATTAATTCCTGAATTAGACAGCTTTATTGTGAATGTAAACCCTTTGACAACAGGAATTACTTAATTTTTTTGTGTTTATATCTCCAGTGACTAACATAATGCTTAATACATAGCAGCACTTAATAAATGCTTATTGATGGATTGAATGAATTGGGACTATAAAAAAATCAATTATGCAGATTGATATGGGCATATTTAAAAATATATTCCAAAACAATAAACCAAGAAACTATCCGATACTTGAAATGCAATTCAGGTGCTTAATTAGACTTTAAGTTCCCTTAGAATAAGCTGGTGATCATAACAAAATAAAAAACAACCCATGAGCAAAATATATGTATTTCCTGTTGATTGAAATAGATTTTTGAACCCAACTTTGTGTGTGTGTGTGTGTGTGTGTGTGTGTGTGTGTGTGTGTGTGTATTCTTCCCTTTTTTGGTAAGATGAGATGAAAGAGGGCTCAAGTATCAGCTGTTCCCCCACTTCCTTTTTTTTTAATAGATATCTACTTGAGCATACTAATTATGTGAGATAATTTTCTCAAACCTTCATTTCTCTTTCCTCCTAATGCATTCATCTTTTTCCCCTTCTTTTCTCAAGATTGTTAAGACATAATAGAACCACTCATAAACCTTGTCTAATTGGATACCCTCTAAGAAACTGGATGATAATAAGATTTATAAGGAATATATGTATCATCTCCCTACATTTGAATGCAAGCATTTTATTCTTGTTTATCCTTTTATCATGGTTACACTCTTGTATTTGAACTTCCATTTTTCTCTGCTGCCATGTTATTTTTTTTCCCCATCAGGAATGCTTGGAAGTCCTCTATTTCATTAAAAATTCTTTTTATTTTTTTCCCTTCAGTAGTATTAGATTCAGTTTTGTTGGGTAAGTTATTCTTGGCTGTAAACTATTCTTTGCTTTCTGGAACATTGAATTCCCAGTTCTATGCTGTTTTATAGGGCTAGCTACTGAAATGTGTGTGATCCTGAATGGGTCCTAGATATTTACATTTTTTTCTTTCTGGCTCCTTGCAGTACTTTTTTCTTAACCTGGAAACTCTGGATTTTGTCTATCATGTTCCAGGGAGTTTTAATTTTGTTTGTTGGTTTGTTTGTTTGTGTTCCCAGGAGGTAACCAGTGGATTTTTTCTATTTCTACTTTCCTCTCTGGTTCTGAGAGACCTGGGCAGTGTTCTTTTCTTTTCTTTTTTAAGTAAGTTTTATTGATATTTTCTGTTTCTTACATCATCTCCCAGAATTTTAGAGTCCTCTTTGGTCTGGGTTTCATATTTTGCTTATTGCTCTGAGGACTGTGTTAAATGTTGGAAGGGAGACCCTGCTCTGAGCTTGGGGGTCTGAGCCACATCGCTGTTACTTCTGGCTTCTGAACTTCATCCTTTCTGATTATACTGCCCAGGGCTTAGCTATCAAGAAGAGTCCTTTTGATGATCTCCTCCTCACTCTACTCTGGATCTGTGAGCCAAGCCTGGGAACTAGCTAACAAACTGCCATCCTTATTGCAGTGCCCCCCTGTCTAGGAGTGCCCAAGAATGGGCTTCCTTTTGTTCTGGTGCACAACTTCTCTCTGGCTGCTGGAGTGTTCTGTGTACCTGTGTGCTCTTACCTAGACTTTGCCCACAGTATCAGCAGATCTTTCTGTCTGTTTCCCTATGCCAACCTGGGCCAAAAACAGCTATTTACTGTGATTTCCCCCCCCTGTATTTTCCCATCAGGATTCAGTCTGGCACAATTTATAGATTAGTTTGGAGTGTAATAACTGAAGGAGTTGTGGATTAGAGCTCAGCTCCATTGCTTCTTTCTGTTTTTCATCTAGCTTCTGCCTTATAACTTGTTCCCGATAAAGCTAGATGGTTTTTTGGTAATCACTGTTTCCTTTTCTGGAGGTTTATCTACTATCTCTTTAATAATTTATTGTAGATATTCCTTTTTTTCCCCAAAAAAGTTTATCAAGTCAAAACCACTTGCCTATAGTTGACATTCTGTTCTCAATCTTTTTTTTTTAATTTGGATGTTCGATTTTCTCACATCTCTGCTACCTTTCTAATTTTCCATGATCTAGTTGATTATTGCTGCTGTGTTGACTCAGTAATGCTATTTCTTTCATCACTCAAGGATAGAGTTCATATAGGCTGTCATTTGAACTCACCAGAGGCATTTAGGAGCTCTCTTTCTATCTTGGGTGTCAACTCTCTGTTGGTCATTTTTGTTTTGTCCTTTTGGGTATACGATCATTCTCTTTACCAAAGAAAACAGAAGCAAAACAATAACTGATCAGTTATGTGTTCTTTCTCTTTTAAATCCTTACCTTCTGTCTTACAAAAAATACTGTATATTGGTTCTAAGGCAGAGTGGCAAGGGCTAGGCAATGGGGGTCAAGTGACTTGCCCAGGGTCACCCAGCTATGAAGTGTCTGAGGCCAGATTTAAACCCAGGACCTCCCATCTCTAGGCCTGGTTCTCAATCTACTGAGCCACCCAACTGCCCTCTGTCTTCTCTCCTTTATCAGGTATTATAGTTCCTTCCACCTTGAGCAAACGTGTAACTCCCATTTTCTCTAATAGAGCTAAAAGAAACCAAAACCAAAACCAAATATATCCAAGTTTCATTTTGTTGTTCATTCATTGCTTCCCTCACCAGCTTCAGCTCATTCTAAACTTTAGTATTCCCGATGATATTTTGACAGGATCATACCATATTTTCATACTTGTCCTCTGTTTTTTCTTCTGTCTTTTGAACATCTCATTTTAAAATTTAAGATAATTGGGGGTAGCTAGGTGGTTCAGTGTATTGAGAGTCAGGCTTACAGCCAGGAGATCCTAGGTTCAAATTTGATCCCACACACTTCCTAGCTGTGTAAAATCCCATAACCTTGCCCTTACTACACTTCTGCCTTGGTAACAATACACAGTATTAATTCTAAGATGGAAGTGGAAGGGTTAAAAAATTTTTTTTGACATGATCAATGGATTTCCTATGCATCCATATCATTCTCTTTAATTCAATTCAATAAACATTTATTAAGCTTCCTCTATGTACTAGACACTGTGCTAAGTGCTGGGGATACAAAAAAAAAAAAGATATTAGCTGCCCTCAAGGAGGTTACAGCCTAATGAAGGAGCTTAGAGTCTTCCATCAAATCCCATTTTTTTCTCATCACTGGAACTATTTCTCTTTGTGTCTCTTTACACTTCACTGCATTCTTTTTTTTTTACCCCTTACCTTCCATCTTGGAATCAATACTGTGTGTTGGTTCCAAGGCAGAAGAGTGGTAAGGGCTAGGCAATGGGGGTCAAGTGACTTGCCCAGGGTCACATAGCTAAGAAGTGTCTAAGGTCATATTTGAACCCAGGACCTCCTGTCTCTCGACCTGGCTCTCAATCCACTGAGCTACCCAGCTGCCCCCTCTGCATTGCATTCTTGAGCACTTCCTAATCCTCCTGGGGTATCTTACTCTGTAGCATTTTATTCTTACCTTGCTTTCCTCTGAACCCTTTGAAATCTGCTTTCCCCAAATCTAATGTGCATGTCAGTCACATTATGCTCCAATTTTCTCTCCTCTATCATAAACTTTAGAGGGAGGAAATTCCCTCCAGGTCTCCCATTGTTTCCACCTGAGCTACCAAATCCTTCCTGTTAGTGAGAATGAGATGTAGAAAAAAATTTGTTAGTTCCTCTAATATTTTTTTAACCTTCTATCTTAGAATGGATACTAATTAGGCAGAAGAGTAGTAAGGGCTAGGAAACTGGGACTAAGTGACTTTTCCAGGGTCTCCCAGCTAGGAAGTATCTGAGGTCAAATTTGAATTCAGGACCTCCTGTCTCTAGACCTGACTTTATCCACTGAGTCATCTAGCTGTCCCTCCTCTGTCTTGTGAAGGATAAAATTATTATTAACGCAAGTCAAAGAGTTACTAGTCATGTAACCTAGCTGACTGTTTATACTATAGATTTACCTTATCTAATCTCAAGTGGACCCTCACTGAAGTAAGGCAATCCTCTTGCTCCTTGTTAACTGATTTCTTATCTCCTTCCCCGGAGAAGCTGTTCCAGACCTCTCCTCACTTTTCTCATACCTCCGTGATCCTCTACCAGATCAACTAAGGGCTCTGCCTCTTATTTTACTAAGAATATTAGGGAATATCATCTATACAGAATGAGGATTGTGGATAAAATGAAATCTGTAAATAATTCAATTTAGTTAACAAACATTTATTAAGTGCTTTCTATGTATATACAAGTCTGTACTGGATTCTGGGGACAGTAAGACAAAACCAAAAAAGTTCTTGCCCACAAGTTCTAATTAGGGAAAAGGCAACAAATACACAATTAACTAAATACAAAATAAATTCTGTGGGTGGTGGAGAAAGGAAATCACTCAAAACTTGGGGCATTAGGAATGACCTTGTGTGAGAGGTAGCCCTTGAGAGGAGCCTTAAAGCTAGAGCATCTAAGAGTTAGAGGTGAGAACGGAGATGGTAGCATGATGGGCATGCAGGGAAGCCTATACAAAAGCATGGAGGCTGGTTGCAGAATGTCATGAACAGGGAACAACCTGTTTATCTGGAACAGAGTTCATGAGAGGAAGTAAAGGAAAATACAAAGTCATGATGGTAGGGTAAAATGGCCAAACCTTGCACTTCAGGTATATTAATTTGGCAGCTGGATGAAGGATAGATTTGAGAAAGAAAAGACTGACTTGAAGGGAATTTGGGGAGGGGGTTATTTATCCTTTTAAGTGAGGGATGAGGAGAGCCTGAACAAGAGTAGGATGATTGAGGTTGTGAACTTGGGTGGTGTCAAGTGCCTTGGACAGCAGCAGGAAAATTAGAAGGAGAAGTGGGTTCAGAGTGGAAGAGACTGGGTTTCATTTTGGATGTGATGGCTTTGAGATGACTATGGATTAACTAGGTTGAAAGAACTAGCATGGGGCAATGAGGTAGCTCAGTGGGTTGAGAGTTAGACCCAGGGATGGGAGGTCCTGGGTTCAAATCTGACCTCAGATACTACCTAGCTATATGTTCCTGGGCAAGTCCCTTAACCTCCATTGCCTAGCCCTTGACACTCTCCTGCCTTGGAACTAATATACAGTATTGATTCTAAGATGGAAGATAAGGGTTAAAAAAAAAAAGAAAATGAAATAAGTAGCAGGAATTTGGAGATGAGGGATTGGAGGTCAGGAAAGAGAGGTATGCTAGTTATCCATATTTGAGCATCATCTACATAGAGATGATAATTTCACCCATGGAATATAATAAGGTTATCAAGAGACAGAATGTAGAGTAAAAGTTACTAACCCTTTTTTGGGTCGTAGACCCCTATGGCAATCTAGTGAAGCCTATGGATTCTCCAGAACAATGTTTGTAAATACATAGAAAGGGGGCAGCAAGGTGACTCAGTGGATAGAGAGCAGAGTCTGGAGACAAGAGGTCCTGGGTACAAATCTAGCCTCAGATACTTCCTAGCTGTGTGATCTTGGGCAAGTCACTTGTGGGTTTTTTTTTTAATTTGGAAAATTTTATTTAATTAATTAATTTAGATATTTTTCCATGGTTACAAGATTCATATTCTTTCCCTCCCCTCCCTCCACCCCCCTCCCATAGCTGATGCACAATTCCACTGGGTTTTACATGTGTCATTGATAAAGAACTATTTCCATATTATTGATATTTGCACTAGGGTGATTATTTAGAATCTATATCCCAAATTATATCTCCATTAACCCATGTGATCAAGCAGTTGCTTTTCTTCTGTGTTTCTGCTCCCACAGTTCTTCCTCTGAATGTGGATAGCATTCTTTCTCAGAAGTCCCTCAGAATTGTCCTGGATCATTACATTGCTGCTAGTAGAGAAGTCCATTTGATTTGTGCCACAGTGTATCAGTCTCTGTAAAAAATGTTCTCCCGGTTCTGCTCTTTTCACTCTGTATCAATTCCTGGAGATCATTCCAGCTCACATGGAGTTCCTCCAGTTTGTTATTCCTTTCAGCACAATAGTATTCTGTCACCAACATATACCACAATTTGTTCAGCCATTCCCCAATTGAAGGGCATCCTCTCGTTTTCCAATTTTTTGCCACCACAAAGAGCACAACTATGAATATTCTTGCACAGGTCTTTTTCCTTATTATCTCTTTGGGGTACCAACCCAGCAGTGCTATGGCTGGATCAAAGGGTAGGCAGTCTTCTAAAGCCCTTTGGGCATAATTCCAAATTGTCATCCAGAATGGTTGGATAAATTCACAACTCCACCAGCAATGCATTAATTAATTCCAATTGTCCAGCCCTTACTGCTCTTCTGCCTTAGAACCCATGCACAGTATTGCTTCTAAGACAGAAGGTAAGGGTTTAAAAAAATACATAGAATGAAATACATGGGATTACAAAGGAAACCAAATAGAGTGAAATAGTCATCAAAATATGAAAATAGTCACAAATTCATGAATACCAGGTTAAAACACCTGAGGCAGGACAGAAGAACATCTCAGAGAAAGTCTTGGAGGTACATTCATGCTTAAGGTCATACAAAGAAGATTGAGAAGTAGTCCAAAATGTTGGAGGGGAAATAGAGAAAGTCAGTGTCATGAAAAGGTAGGGAGGAGAGAGTATCCCAGAGAAGTTAGGGGTCTCTAGAACCAAATGCTGCATAGAGGTAAAAGAGTACCAGGACTAGAAAAAAACAAAAAACAATTGGATTTAGCAACCCTGAAGAGAAAAGTTTCAGTGATGTGGTAGGGACTGCAAGCCGGATTGCAAGTGATCTGAGAAGTGAGTTGGAGGTGAGAAAGTGAAGGCAACAAATTCCAAGACCTTTTTCTAAGATGCATCTTTATAAATAATATTATGTATGTTTATAATGTTAAAATAATGCTTAATGCTTACCTTCTTAACATAAGGTTACCCTACAAAAGATTACATAACAAAGAATATTTCCCATTGTGTGTTCATAAAATTGCTTTTGTAGCTGATACTTAAAAGGTTTTTGACCTATTTTAAAAATTCTGCTCAAAGCCTTCAGACAAAAATGTGCCATATCCCTGCTTTTCATCTCTTTGCAGGGAAGGAGCCAAAGCAGAAAATTCAGTAAAATATATACAAATGAAGGCATCAGTGATTACAAGCGGAGGGCCTGGAGTTAGAAAACCTGGGTTCAAATCTGGCCTCAGATACTTTCTAGCTATGTGACCCTGGGCAAGTCACTTAACCTCTGATTGTCTGACAAAGATCCATTGGAGAAGGAAATGGCAAACTCTTCCAGTATCCTTGACAAGAAAACCCTATGGATAGCTATGGTTTATGGGGTCACAAAGAGTCAGATATGACTGAACAACAGCAACAACAACCATACAAATGGGGTAGGGGAATTATCTCAAACTGTTCCTCCCATCCCACAAAAGGTAAAACTAAAACATTTGACTCAAACAGCAGAGCTGAAGCTGAAGCAGTCTCCTCATATCACACCCCTTTTCCAATAGAGGAATGGTCAGAGAAGAAGAGTCAAGGGGTCCCCAACCTCCCTAGCTCTTAGGGTCTTAGGTTCATTTCCCCCCCATCATTTAAGTTCCCAGGAGAAGAGCAACATGGTTAGTAGGGGGAAATGGGCTAAGTTCAGAATAAGTTCGAGAGACATCTAGGTGGGAATCCATTAGACTTCTAGAGACTCTGAACCTTACCTCCTTCAATACCCTGAGGGAGTTCATTCATTTGGTTGGGACCAGAGTTTCCCTATATTAGAGTAAGTCAGTCTGTATGTAAAGCACCTAGAAAGAGCCATTCCTGGACTATCCCATTGAGCCCAGAACACCAGGTCTTAGGCATGCTACTCTCATACTTTTCACCTTTTTCCTGGGAAACCACAATCAAATCGATATAACTATTGCTACCAGAAAATGTGAGACAGTCAACAGCTCTGTGGCTTTACTTCCAATCCCTAAAAATTTGTTGATTGAAGATGGAAAGTTGGGTCTTGAAAAAAAGATGCAGCCCAATTGACCATATTCTGATAGGCACGGAATACAGTTTGATTCCAAACAGGACAATTTGTGGGTTGTTACCAATCCAGATAGACAATTCAGAATCTAATACAGAGGCATAGCTCAGGCAGGACTCACAGAGGGGTGGAAACCTATATTATTACATGTCCTATTCCCAGTTATTATGGTTTCATTCATGGAGAAGCCTAACCTATAATTAAGGAAGTTAGGTTCCTTATTCTCACATTTCTTGGTTCCATAATCCCCCAGTCTAGCATTTTGGGTCCAATTTTTGCTTGTAGATCTTGTTTAGGGTTTCCACCCAAATGGAAGAGTAACAAAGAGCACGTGGGGCAGAATATTAATCAGGTATAGGTCAGGTGATCAATTCCTATATAGAAAATCATGATAACCATAAAAAGAATCTAAATATTAATCAATAGAAAAATTTAAACATGACTTAGTAACTTTTTTGCAGCAATACAAGTTAATATATATATTCTTGCTTGGGAATAACTCCCAAATTCCATGTTCCATATCATCCCCAGAGCTCAGGCCAAGTTGAGAGGATGAACAAAGAACTTAAAACTATGATTGGAAAATTATGCACTGAGACACATTTAAAATGGCCTGAAATCCTCCCTCTGGCCCTATTTTATCTTAGAAGCAGGCCTAGAGGAGACCTACATATCTCACCGTTTGAGATGTTTTTTGGACATCCATCTATACAGGCTAAACCTTTTCCCCCTGCATATATATCACTATTAGGGGGAGATACTACTATTACTTCCTATATACAGGAGTTACAGCATAAACTACATGAACTTCATGAATCCGGAGCTGCAGTACAAGCGGGACCACTAGACTTTTCTCTTCATGACCTGAACCCAGGAGACAAAGTGTATATTAAGAATTTCAAGTGTACTGGAGCAACTCAGCCTTTGTGGGTAGGACCATTTCAAATATTGTTAACTACTCCAACATCTATAAAGATTGAAAAAAAGGACTCTTGGATTCATTGCTCACATGTGAAGAAAGCATCTTCTGTTGAGACTGATTGACTGTATCTTATCACATGAATTGTAGATTATAATCCATTGACAAGTGGATACTTTTTTTTCCAAAAAACATATTGAATTACCGATTTTTTCCTTATTTTTATTATTGCTTTTCTTTTGTTTTGATTAGAATATTTGACTTTTTTCTCATTTCTTGTACTAAAGGTACACATAATTAATATTATTTTTCTGCAGTAATAGAAATTTAATACATATATATTCTTGCTATAATGTCAATGCATACCCAAAAGCTTTAAACTATGGGAACCTGCCATTTATTGATAAAATATTATAGGACTATGATTAATGTTTGTATCTGATTCCAGAAAATGGGATAAAAACAAGGAGCACAGACTTAAACCTGAATAGTGCCAAAAAGAGCACGCAGGAAATAATAATGTGAGACTCGAGGTTGCGATGCTTGACATATGTTAAGTCGTAGGACTTCTTTGTATCTACACTCTTTGTGAAGTACTCATACAAGTACAAAATTTGACTATCATGCTGGCTCCCTATATCCCTGAGAATGTCAAAAATCAAATTTGAATGACGCTTCCCTATCAAAATAGAATTCTAATTCTTTTCCTTCTTATATTATGGCAACTTCCTGTAGTCTTGGCTACAAATGGCTAAATGAAATATTACTGCATTCTGTCCTATAGACTTGTGGGGTAGAAATTACTTTAATTTGGACCTATACAAGGGCCTATTTTTGAATTTTTTTTTCCTTATGTTTTTGGTTGTGTTTTTCACTTCTTTTGATAATCGACTCATACACCCCCATAACTCAACATTGCATCCTGAGCTGAACTGGATGTTTTTTAACACCTACTTCAGGGGGGATTGTATTTTAATTTAAAATCTAAGAATTTTGAGTTTTTGTTTGAGATTGTATTTTATAAAAATCTAAGATTTTGATTTTGTTCGAGAAAAGATCTTCAAGAAAGAAGCTTGAAACTCCTAAATCCAGAGAATGAATTGTTGCAGAAAGATGCCAGAAAACCTACATTTCATCAAGAAGATCAAGAATGAACTTTGGATATGGTTGATTGAACTGAAGTTTGATTGAATGTTTATTGTAAATGTACACATTTATGCCAAAAGGGACTGCCTCTAATTTGGCTTTCTGTCAATGCGCCTAGCAAAACATTGGTTTTTCTTACTTTCTTTTCTATTTCCTCCCTCACTACTCTAATTTCCTCTTAGAAAATTGAATATTGTATATATCTATAGTTAGAAGTGCATTTAGAACTACAAGATGATTATGTTAAATAATCAATGGGGAGACTAGTCTCCTAATGATCATCAGGGGGGATTGTGAATCTTGAAATTTCTAAGACTTGTGAATGTTAAAAATTCCCAGACCCTACTTCATAAGGTTGGGTTAAGACCATTCCCCATTGGGACCATTCCCCATTTGGGCAGTGAAGCTACTTAGATCAGGAATGTGAGAACTCTACTTCACCATACTTAAGCATGCCTTAGGGGAAGATAAAGTTGTAAACTCTTTGCTGAACAATGAAAAGTACTTAAACCCATACTTATAGTAAGACAAAAAGTTCTTAAGCTATGCCTATTTTTGGATATAATACAAAGGGATGCCTATAAAGGTCAGGCAACTTGTGAACTTACAATGAGCAAAGAGGTGAAAACTTACTCAGAGATTCTATTCTACTCAGGTGTGAATTACTCAAAAGATTAGTCTACTCAGGTGTGAACTAAGAATGGTCTGTCCTTTGAAAAACGTCTATTGTGATTGGTAGATGTGAGAACTTAGGGGAGGAGACATAGGAGAAAATTCCCTTTAAATAGGAGCTCAGATTCATTCTGAGACATTCAGATTCAGATTCAGGATTGAGCTGGTAGAGTCAGCTAAAATGAAGCTGGCCTGGTGTTACTAGAATCCTTGCTTAGACAGATCTTGTGGTGAGTGATTTAGAACTGACTGATCTTTCTCTTAAGGCTGAGGCCTGGGTTGGCCAGGGCTGCCGTGGGCTGGCCTATCCTTTTCTCATTATTCCCCCTTTCTCTCTTTCTTAATTCTTCATTGTATTAATTAAAATCTCTATAAAACCCAGCTTATATATATATATTTCATATATATATATATATATAACCCTTATATATTTGATTAAAAACAAGACACTGTAGTGAAAACATATTTTCTGCGGTCACAATTTACTCATCCACTATTTTAATCACTACAGTTTATGGCCTCAACTATTTTAATTATCACACTTGCAACTACTTTTGATTAGATGATATAGATTCTGAGATTGCTAAATTAGCCATTTTTATATTTTGTCTCTCTCTCTTAGACTGTTTGAACACTGTTAGAAAAGGCCTTCCAATAAAGAGGTTAAATTGGGCTAGAATTTTATGGTAGTCACTCCCTCTGAAGTCAATATTTCTCCTGCTATTGACCATTGCTTTTCCAGTACACATCACTGCTATTTCCTTGTTCACAAATGTTACTGCTACCACTGTGCAAGTGGGTGACATTACTATAGCTACAGGATTTCACAAAGCCTCCAAGCAAAGGAAATGAAACACAAAAGAGGCGTAGGTTTAACTAGTTGAGACATATAGGCATGGCCTTTTGGAGGAAGGTGGGAGATAGAGCCACTATCCTTTGTTCATTGAAGTCTCCAGGCTAAGTTCACAATAGTCCTCAAACTTTGAAATGAAAAGGAAACAAGAGAGACCTTTAAGGGCATGTTACTCCTTTTGTAAATACATTGATTCCAACTAAGCAGCCAATGAGGAAACTTTTTGTCATTTCCCATTTGCAAGTCCCCAGTGGAGGCCAGAATTAGGCTCACCTCAAGCTTCCATATGGTTACTTAGAACTAGGATTGGTGTCTGGGCAGACTCCAAGGGAGAGGGCAGAAGAACATCCACTACAGAAGTAACACTGAATGAAGATACCAAAGACTCAAGCCAAGATCCAAATTAATGAACCTAAACTCATTCTTGTCGATTTGAATGTCCTGAGACTTCAGGTTTTGGTATAGAACATTAAATTGTTGCAGAATCCAAAGTGTTTTAAGAGTTGGAAATTTGGGGGTAGTTAGGTGGCTCAGTGGATTGAGAGATGGGAGTTCTGGGTTCAAATTTGACCTCAGACATTTCCTACCCATGTGACCCTGGGCAAGTCACTTAGCCCTCCATTGTCCAACCCTTACCAATCTGCTTTGGAAATGCGTAGTATTGATTCTAGGATGGAAAGTAAGGGTTTAAAAAAACCACTTGAGAATTGTGCATGAGTTATGGGAAGGGTGGGGGGAGAGAAGGGAGGGAAAGAATATGATTCTTGTAACCAAGTTATAACATTCTAAATTGACTAAATAAAATTTAAAAAAATAAAGGGCATTTCTCTTAAAAAAAAACACTTAAAAATTCCAATTTCTCAAAAGAATAATGATGAAGCACCTGTTATTTATAAGACTGAGTGACACAGAGATGGACCTATTGCAGAGTATAACCCCATTTCTTGGAGCTTTATGGACAGCTATTCTAGCTAGCATTTGTACAGCATTGAAAATTTGCAAAACACTTGGCATATGTTATTTCGTTTAATCATTGCAACAACCCTGTGAGGAAGGTATGATTATTATCCCATTTTTCAGATAAGGGAACTGAGGCTGAGAGAATTGAAATGACTTGTCCAGGATCTCACAGCTAGTAAATGTCTGAGGCAAGAAGTGAACTCAGATTCTCCCTGACTCTTAACTCTTCATCTTTCTCCACTTCACCAGCTCACTGCTTCATTTCTTCCAAATGGACTTTCTTCCAATGAAGTTCCTTTGCCATATCAATATCGGCACAAGGTTATACTAGAATGGGCACCTATTACACTTATGCTGAGCACATATAGGTTAGATATTTCTTCTTAGGAAGAAACTTACAACTTGCTGAACTTCACACAATTAAGTAATGAAGTTAGGATTTAAAAAAAATTTTGTATCTATAATTTTTTACATCATTTATATTTTCCACTGTTTTTCTCTTCCATTCCTCTCAGAGAACCATCTCTTATAATGAAAAACAAAATAAGAACAAGAAAAAAAATTCTAACAATACTAACATACTGGAAAAAAATTGGTGTTATGTGTAGTATTCTACAATCATAATCTTCCACTTTTTCACTCTTTATAATTCCAAAATTGCTTTCTAGAACCAATTTATAACTTGACTAACAGTAAATTAATGGGCCTACAATCTTTTTAACATCAAATTTTGTTGTTGTTCAGTTGTTTTAGTCATGTCTGACTCTATTTGGGATTTTCTTGGCAAAGATACTATTATTTTTTGCTATTTCTTTCTTCAGCTCATTTTACAGATGAGAAAACTGTGGCAAATAGGGTTAAGTGACTTGCCCAGGGTCACACAGCTAGTAAGTATCTGGGGCTGAATTTAAACTTAGGTTTTCCTGACTCCAGGTCCAGCTATCCAACTATCATGCCACCTTGACTGCCCTCAACATTGACTACTACGTTTGTTATCTTTGTCAGTTTCCTGGATCTGAAGCAAAACTTCAATGCTGTGTTGATGTGCATTTCTCTTATTAGTCATTTGGAACATTTTTTCATATGGTTGTTGGTAGTGTATAGTCCTTTTGAGAACTATTTAGAACTCTTGGTTGTTTTTTTTTTCCACTTTTCCATTGAAGATAGGTAGGTGGCAAAGAGCATATAATACCCGACCTGGAGTTAGGAAGATTCATTTTCCCCTAGTTCAAATCTGACCTCAGACACTTACTAGCTTTGTGACCTGGGGCAAATCACTTAACCCTGTTTGCCTCAATTCCTCATCTGTAAAATGAACTGCAGAAGGAAATGGTAAACTACTTCAGTATTTTTGTCAAGAAAACCCCAAATAATATCACAAAGAGTTGGATGTAACTGAAAAAATTGAACAACTTATCATTTGAGAAATGGATTTTTGATCACATGTTTATATAGTTTTTCTATGCTATTGGATAGGACAATCTAATAAAATATTTTATACAAAGATTTTTCCCTGTCACCAGTTCCATTCTTAATTTCATGGCATTAATTTTGTTCATACAAAAACTCTTTAGTTTTCTGTAATTTAAATGATCTATTTTATCTTTTGTAAATGATCAAGAATTCCTCCTGACCACACCTGTGAAGCATAGATGATCTGCTACTCTTCTCATTTTTTTTGTTGAATCTTTAATATAAAGGTAATATATCCATTTTGAAATTATGGTGGTATATGTTGTAAGCTGTTGGTATAGAGCCGATTTCTGCCAAACTGTTTTCCAGTTATTCCAACAATTTATGTCAAATAAGGAGTTCTTTCACAAGCAATTTATATTTGTAGGTTTGTCAAATGGTGGGTTATTGAATTAGTTTTTTTTTTCAGATTCTTCCTTGTCTAATCTGTTCCACTCATCAACTTAAATTTTTTTAAAACTACAATCAAATGGTTTTGATGATAAGTACTTTGCAAAACTATTTGAGATCTGGAAATGTGATTTTCCCTTACTTCATTTTTTTTCATTATTTCTCTACAAAGCTAGAATTTTAATTCATATCCTTTAACCACACCATGTTGCCTCATACATTCATTCTAGTTCTCTCCTTTGGTACTACACAAAGTTTAATTTAATCCCCCTTCCACAGGACAAATTGTAATCCTTTCTCCAACTGCCCTTTGCTCGCTAACAAATCTTCTCTAAGATAAAACACCAGTTCTTTTAGATATTTCCTGTATTCTTTGGTTTTAAATCCCTTCAATGTTTGAATTGTCCTCTCCTGGATATGGGTCAAATTTTTAATGTCCCTCTTAAGCTATTACTTACAACTACACAAAATACTATAAATATTGTCTCCTTGATACATATCAGGTCTACCTCTTTTCCTTGATGCAGCCAAACTCAAAATTCAAAATACTAGCAGCTTTTTCTTTCCATCTTCTCTGTCAAGGACAATGGTTGGACTTCAGAATTTCATCTTTCCATTGAGAATCAGAAATAAATTATTAAGCCCTTAGAGTAAGGAGAAGCTTTTCTATCATCTTTGTAGGTAGTGAGAGCTCTACTCTTGCTAGGATCCCAGTTTATCTTGCTTGTTTCCTTTCACCAGTAAAGCTTTTCCCCCCCACAGGATAAATATTGGGCAAAACATCTGGTTTTTAAGGCCAATGTGTTCCAGGCAGTTTTTATGAAAAAAAAAAAAGGTGTCTCTCAAAAGATATGTAAATCTAAGTCTTCTCACTGAATTCCATTAAGAGAAAGGCCTGATTAAAATTTCAATTCTCTTCTCAAAATATCTCAAAATGCAGCATTAGTTCAGGGAACAACTCACACTCTGAGCTCACACTCTGGAGAGAAAACATTAAACTTCAAAGGATTTGACAAATCCCTCAAGTACAATGTCTCCATGAGGAAATAGCTATAAACCAAAGTCAAAGCATGAGTTCAGGGTCCAGGACGTCAATCCAGGCAGGGGGCACAACAGGCAATTTGGCAGAAATCCAAACAATGGGCAAGCAGTGGAGGCTCATGGAGGCAGGAGGTCAGCATCAGAGATATTTGACAGGAGATGCCAGAGATGCTGCATGTTGAGAAACTGAGGAGAAAAAATATGGGGAAACTAGTCACTGGGGTTCAAAGTCAGAGCAAGACTGACTCCATCTTGAACAAAAGCAAAAGCAGACTGGAAGTCATTTAATGTAGAGACAAGTAGCTTTTACATGCCTAAATAGCCTGTGAGGTCATCACAGGATCGCAGCACAATACAGTAATTGATGTTCATTGTAATGCTGTCACTTTAAAGGTTTGATTTTTCAAAGAAAGAATTCTAAAGGGTGTTTATTTGCTCCCCCCCCCCCCCCCCCAGTTAGGACACACCAGTGGAAGGCAAGTAACATTTCTTGACTTTGGTGTTGCAGGCATAAAGGGAAACAAGCACCCTTCTCTTTTGGAAAAATGAAAATAATAAGGTATAAAGAGCTGACAATACTATGCTAAAGATGGTTAATGATTTTTCGGAGTAAATATATAAAAACATGAATCTTCTGTTGGATCATAGGTTCATAGATTGAGAACTGGAGGGATCTTAGATGTCAGATAATCCTAGCCCTCATTTTTACAGAGATTCAGAGATATTAGTGATTTGCCTAGTGCCAATTAGTAGTATATGTCAGAAGTTGGGGATTTGAACCCAGTTCTTCTTGAATCCAAGGGCAACACTTTCCTCCAAGCTATTCAAATAAAGCTTGCTTTTAAAATTTATATATATTTACTTGGTAGTTCTGCCTTGCTTTTCTATGTCCCTTTTCCCTTCTGTTTTCTTCAGTGTGTATTTTTAATGCTGTCTTTTCTTTTTCTCAATATCACCAGCCTCTTCACTTCTCAATCATTTCCTTCCCTAAAAGCTCTTCTTCATAAAAAACAAGCTTTGTTAAGCAAAACCAATACATACACTGAACATCTTTGAAGAAGAATGTTTTGTCTGCATGTCTACCATCATCTTAATCAGCAGGGTTTTTTGAGTCATGGTTGGTCATTGCATTGATTAGTTCTCATGTCTTTCATAACTGTTTTCCTTTACAATGTTATAGTCAGTATGTAAATTGGTCTCTCACTTTCTCTCATTTCATTCTCTATTAGGTCATAGTAATTTCTCTAGCTTCTCTAAATCTATCCCTTTCATAATTTCTTATGTCACAACAACATTTCATTATATTTATATGCCATAATTGACTCATTTCTTCTCTGATTGATGGACATCTACTCTGAAGTTCTCTGCTCCAATAAAAGTTCTATAAATATTTGCATGCATATGGGATCTTAATCTCCTTCAATTCTTTTTGGAGGTATATGCCTGGTAGTGATATTACTGGGTTGAAGAAGAAGCATAGTTTAGGGATTTTGTTTGTACTTTCTAGAATAACCACACCAATTCCATGACCTTACATTAGTGTGTCTGTTTTCCTGTATTATGTAGTCTCTCTAACAAAATCTCATTTTTCTTTTTTATCATCTTTGCCAGTTTGAGAGGTGTGAGGTAGAATACTAGAGTTTCTTTAATTCTTGCATTTCTCTTATTCTTGCTGATTAAAATATGGTTGTTAAAAGCTTACAATTTCATTTGAAAACTTTCTGTTCATATTCTTTGACTATCTCTTGGGGAATAGTTTTTCTTACATTTGCGTATTAATTCCTATGGGATACAAATCTTTGTCAAAGAAATTTGCTGCCAAGATTTCTTTCCCCAATTGATTATTTTGTTTCTAATTCTACAACTGACTTTGGGCAAAACTGTTTCAATTTTATGTAATCAAAGTTATCCATTTTATTTTCCATGATTCTCTCTGTATTTTGTTTGATCAAGAACTCTTTCCCTATGGTGCCTTATTTCCTGCTCCATTAATTTGTTTATGATATGACCTTTAATTTTTAGGTCATGTGCAAATTTGGAGCTTATTATGTATGTGGTATAAGATGTCACTTTTTAGAGCATCTGATTTATGCCTTACTCCACTCAATTTTCCCAGCAGTTTTTGTCGAATTTAAGTCCTCATCACAGTGTTTGGAATCCTTAGATTTTTTTGAAGACTATGTTACTTTCTGGGTCTTATGTAACTAATCTGTTTCAATGATCAACTTTTCTTTTTTTAATTAGTACTAATTAGTTTTTTACTATTTTATTTTTTAATTCAAAGATATATATGTATATATATATGTATATATACCTTGTACAGTTTCTAGTTATTTTGAAAGGAATTTCTTTTTCTTTCTCTTCCTATTTAGTTTTGTTCATAATATTTTATGGGTTTATTGCACATCTTGCTCTTTTGCTCAAGTTATTATTATAATTAATTTTAGCTGAATCACTAAAGCATCATATTATCTATAAAAAAGTGATAACTTTGTGTCCTTTTTGCCAATGCTTATTCTTTTAGTTTATCTTATTGTTATAGCTAGCATTTCTAGAACTTTATCAAATAATAGTGGTGACAATAAATATTTTTACTTTGCCCTGTGCTTATTGGAAAGACTTTTAGGTTCTGTATTGATTCTTAGTTTCAGATAGATATGATTTACTAATATTAAAGAATGGCCTATTTATTCTTATGCTTTTTAATTTTTTATAACATAAAGATGCATTGTGTTTTGTAAAAAAAAGCCTTTTTTGTATTCATTGACACAATCATTATTTTTTTATTATTAATATGATCAGTTATTATTTATAGTTTTCTTAATATTGAACCAATCCTAAATTTTGGACATAAATACAATCTAGTCATATTGTACAATGTTTCTAATAGCTTCCTTGCCTATTTAGTATTTTTACATTGATATTCATTAGAGGTAGTGGGTTGAGTTTTCATTCTCTGCTTTATCTTGTAAGGGTTAAATTAGGGGTTTGACAAAAATAAAAGAGCAGCTTTTAGTAACCTAAGTTTTAATGAGGATATAGTGGAGTTGTAAATTAATATTATTCCTTTAAGCCAGAGAAAAGAAAAACTTCTAGCAGTTTTTAACAATTAATAATTTAGTTTAATTAAAATAGAGATAGTAAAAGAATATAGTAAAGGAGGGAAATATAGGAAAGTGGTAGAGAAAGAAATTTTCTTAATGTCTATACTAGTTATCCTATAACTGCCTATATCTGATTGCCTATAAAATTGCCTATATCTACCCAAAACTGCCTACTATGTAATAACAACCAACCCATAAAGTTCCAACCCAATCCAGCCCAATCAAATCCAATCCCAATTAGGTCTCTCAGTGAAGACAAGCAACTTTCCAAAAAGTTCAAGGAAGGGAAAAAAACCTAACAGCCCAAACCAAAAGCCCAAAACCAAAAACCCAAAAGGCAAAAAGCCCTCTAAAGGCTAAAGCCAAAAAGCCCTTTCAGTAAGCTCAGGCCTGCCTTTATATTCCAGCACCAACCACAAACTAATCATCAACCCATACCACCAGCAACCAACCCCCAAAGACCAACTCACTCCCAGCAGCCAACTTCCCCACAACTGCCAGCCCTAACTGTCAGCAACTTACAACCCCCAACCAAATGCCACTGGCCCAGCAGGGGACACCCCAGTTCCTACTTCCTAAGGACTGGTTAATCCCAACACATCTCTATGGTAAGAAGACCTCCAGGTCCCCTATTAATTTAAAAACAAGAATAAAGAATCCCATTTTATAATCTCTTCCTGGTAAGGCATCAGTTTTATATTGCTCTCATAGAAAGAGTTTGATAGTATTCTTTCTTTATTTTTTGCAAATAATTTATATATAATTTATTTATTTGTTTGTTTGTTTGTGGGATTAATTAATTAATTAAGAATATTTTTCCATGGTTACAAGATTCATGTTCTTTCCCTCCCCTCCCCCAACCCAATCCCGTAGCTGACACACAATTCCACTGGATTTTACATGTGCCATTGATCAAGACCTATTTCCATATTATTGATATTTGCACTAGGGTGATCTTTTAGAGTCTATATCCCAAATTATATCTCCATTAACCCATGTGATCAAGTAGTTGTTGTTTTTTTTTCCTGTGTTTCTATTCCCACAGTTCTTTCTCTAAATGTGGATAGTGTTCTTTCTCATAAGTCCCTCAGAATTGTGCTGGATCATTGCATTTCTGGTATTAGAGAATCCATTACATTTGATTGTACCACAGTGTATCAGTCTTGGTGTATAATGCTCTCCTGGTTCTGCTCCTTTCACTCTGCATCAATTCCTGGAGGTCATTCCAGTTTGCATGGAATTCCTCCAGTTCATTATTCCTTTGAGCACAATATTATCCCATCACCAACATATACCACAATTTGTTCAGCCATTCCCCAATTGAAGGGCATCCCCTCATTTTCCAATTTTTGGCCACCACAAAGAGTACAGCTATAAATATTTTTGTACAAGTCTTTTTCCTTATGGTCTCTTTAGGGTATAAACCCAGAAGTGGTATGGCTGGATCAAGACAGTCTTTTGGTGTCCTTTGGACATAGTTCCAAATTGCCATCCAGAATAGATTGATCAATTCACAACTCTACCATCCATGTATTAATGTCCCAATTTTGCCACCTACCCTCCAACATTTATTACTTTCCTTTGCTGTCATGTTAGCCAATCTGCTAGGTGTGAAGTGGTACCTTAGAGTTGTTATGATTTGCATTTCTCTGATTATAAGAGATTTAGAATATTTTTTATGTGCTTATTAATAATTTTGATTTCTTTATCTGAAAATTGCCTATTTATGTCCCTCGCCCATTTATCAATTGGGGAATAGCTTGATTTTTTTGTCCAATTGATTTAGCGCCTTATAAATTTGAGTAATTAGACCTTTGTCAAGGTTTTTTTTTATATTTTCCCCCCAATTTGTTTCTTCTTTTCTAATTTTGGTTGCATTGGTTTTGTTTGTACAAAAACTTTTTAATTTAATGTAAACAAAATTATTTATTTTACATTTTGTAATTTTTTTCTCTTGCTTCATCCTAAAGTCTTTCCTTTCCCAGGGGCAGCTAGATAGCTTAGTGGATTGAGAGTCAGGCCTAGGGAAGGAAGGTCCTAGGTTCAAATCTGGTCTCAGACACTTCCTAGATGTGTGACCCTGGTCAAGTCACTTAACATTCATTACCTAGCCCTTACTTGCTCTTCTTCCAAGACAGAAGGTAAGGGTTTAAAAAAAAAATCTTTCCTTTCCCAAAGGTCTGACAAATATACTATTCTGTGTTCACCTAATTTACTTCTAGTTTCCTTCTTTATATTCAAGTCACTGACCCATTCTGAGTTTATCTTGGTGTAGGGTATGGAATGCTGATCTAAACCTAATCTCTACCATACTGTTTTCCATTTTTCCCAGCAGTTTTTGTCAAATAGTGGATTTTGGTCCCCAAAACTGGGATCTTTGGCTTTATCATAGACTGTCTTGCTGAGGTCACCACAAGTCTATTCCACTGATCCTCCCTTCTGTCTCTTAGCCACTACCCTGTTATTTTGATGACTACTGCTTTATAGTACAGTTTAAGATCTGGTACTGCTAGGATACCTTCCTTCACATTTTTTCATCATTTCCCTTGATATTCTTGATCTTTTGTTCTTCCAAATGAACTTTGTTATTGTTTTTTTCTAATCCAGTAAAAAAGTTTCTTGGTAGTTTGGTAGGTATGGCACTAAATAAGTAAATTAGTTTGGGTAGGATTGGCATTTTTATTATGTTAGCTCATCCTATCCATGAGCAATTAATGTTTTTCCAATTATTTAGATCTAGTTTTAATTGTGTGGAAAGTGTTTTGTAGTTGTGTTCATATAGTTCCTGTGTTTGTCTTGGCAGAGAGATTCCCAAGTATTTTATATTGTCTATGGTGACTTTAAATGGAATTTCTCTTTTTAACGCTTGCTGCCATGTGTTGGAAATATATAGAAATGCTGATGATTTATGTGGATAATTTATATACTATCGAAGCTAACTGTTCTTTGCCCATTTGATAGAATTAACTTATAAATCCATGGTTATATATATTTTTTCCTTTTGTGAGTTACTTGGTGGGTTGCTCAATTTCTTTTTTGAAATTGAATTATTTACATACTTTATTCCTTCTTCTGTTAATCTGAGTGACCTTTTTGAGTAAATATTAATTTAATTTGCTATCAGTTTTGTTATCATATAGTTGGGTCAAAGAGTTTTTACTTTTATTTCTTCTCCATTTGTTATGAATTCTCCTTTCTCTCCTTTTAATGTTAGTATTTTGATTTTTCTCACTTTAAAAATCAGATTAATGGTTTATCTCTTCTTTATTAGTTTTTTAAAGTTCCTATTTATATTTATCAAATCAATCAGTTTTTTATTTTCAATTTTGTTCTTTAATTTTTAGAGTTTTCTATTTTTAAATTTTATTTGAAGGTTTTCATTTGCTGTTACTTTTATTTATTTTTATTGTATTTCCAATTCATTATTATGTTATTTTACTCCTTTGTTCATAGAATTATTTAGAGTTATAAATGTTCCCCTATGGACTGCTCTGACTGCATCTTAAATTTTTGGTATTTTTAAAAATGAAATTATTTACTGCCTCTATAAATTTTTTGAGCCCTCAGGTCTTTCGGATTGAATGATTTAGTCTACATTTCAGTTTGAATCATTTCTTCAAATGAACTATACTGACTATAATTTTTAATACTTTGTAGTCAGTAAAGGATGTTTTAAGTATTTGTGCTTTTCTGAATTTATTTATGAGGTTTGTATACTCTACCTAGCACATACTAATACATGATCAGTTTTTTGTAAATGTGAAGAATTGAATATGTATATTCCTTCCTATTCTCATTCAGTAATGGACATGGAGCTATCATATCTAGCTTTTGTAAAGTTCTTTTTTGGCCATCTGTGAACTTTCATATTGCCAGTATAATTGGAAGTCCCTAATCATGATGTTTCAAAGATGATAAACAATTAGAGCAAGTCTTAAGGAGAAAAAAATCTAGGTGCACTTTTCTTTTCCCCCAATAATGCTTAAATAAAAAATAAATTTTAATGATATAGTTTAGTTTTCACATTGTTTAAATTTTCTTTTGTCTTTTTCCTTCCTCCTTCCAGAAAGCCATACCTTATAACAAATAATAATTAAAAAAAGAATAGGAGGAATAAGAAGGGGAAAAATAGCTAAATCAATCAACACATTGAAAAAAATCTGAGATTATATACAATGTTCTACACCTATGGATCCTGAGCTGTGCAAAGGAGTGGAGGCTGAATGGATTTGGGTGGGGGGCACGAGGGAACCGGGAGAATATCTCTTCTTATAGTTCTTATTTGGGGCCACGTTCATTATTTGTAATTTGGTAAAATTAGTTTTGTTTTTTGTTGGCTGTTCTTTCCATGTACTTTGTTGTAGTCATTTATATCTTGTTTTACTAGCTCTTCTTACTTCACTTCATTTTCTTATACATCTCTTTATACTTCTCTGTATTTAACATGCTCATTGTTTTTGTTTTTTAACCCTTGCCTTCTGCTTTAGGATTAATACTAAGCATTTTTTCATAATACTTTATTGGGGTGCAACATAGATAAACCATTATGTAGTCAGTGCCATTTCTGTTAGCTTTATGGGAGCCTGGGGTTTCCTACAAGTCAAGTTTAGTGACGAATGTCTCAGATTGAGCAACACTAGGATTGTGTGCCTGAAAGAAATATATGTGTGAGACTTAGAAGGTACCTTTTCATGGAAATGTTTTCTTCTGTATGGTAGAAGTTACCTATTTATGGGTAATTATATTTATGTAGGGGGAGACCAAGAATGATTCACTATTTGCCTTTCCTTTGTTATTTATTTCACTATTCTGCTCTAAATACTTTGCTATTTGGGGAAAAAAAGCATATGCATATATAATGTGACTGTGCACATGTGCTCTGGGAGTATGTGACTGTGACTGTCTCTACAAGAGACTGAGAAGATTGGTATGAATGTGTGTGAGAATTTCAATGTGTATTCATGAGTTACCACACACTGGTGCTTCTATCCAAATTGTTAGTGGCTCATTGTGTTAATGAGTGTGTCCTGGAAACTAAGTTTGTCGCGGTGCATAGAGTGGTTGAGCATGTGATTTTTTTTTCATTTCTCTCTTCTTTTTGGACAAAGAGGAGTACCTAGTTTCTACTCTCACTTCCTGTGTAGTCTGGTTGTTGAAATATTGGAGGATGTTAAGAGTTTCTGGGGCTCTTCTGAGGTTTGTGTCATCCAAATGTAAGGATCACACATGGGACTTCTGGCTGAGGATTACCAGGAAAATCCCCATAGAGACAGACTTTTCATTCTATACTATCTCATTTATTGATTTCATTAGCATCCATGGGTTTAGGTATCAGCACTATGCAGATGGCTCTAAGATTTTTATATATATAGCCATAGTCTCTCTCATGAACTATAGTCCCACATCACCTGTTCTCTTGTGGATGTCTCTCTTGTTGGATAGCTTATAGAAACCTCAAAATGTACCAAACAAATTATTATAATGTCCTCCCAAACTCTTCCCTCCGTCACACACCAGCTTCCTTATTATTGTTAAGGAATCATCCTTGACATCTCCTACTCATCCAAACTCAAAAACTCATCCTTGTCATCCTTGACTCTTCACTCTGATTACACATATCTAGGCTTGCCAATTCTTATCATTTCAACCTTCACAAACATTTCTTATATATGATCCTTTTTCTCTATGGATCCTTTTTCTCATATGGATGTTTCCTTGGGGTAGGCCAGGGATGGCGAACCTATGGCATGGGTGCCAAAGTTGGCACACAGAGCTCTCTCTTTGGGCACATAGGCACCCTCCCCCACTCCCCTGTTAGAGTTCATTACTAGAAAGACTTTAGGGACTCTGACAGAGCTACTCCCCTCCCCCCTTCACTGTGCCTGAGGACTTTTTTTCTGTCCCCTGCCCCTCTACTCAGCAGTCCAATGGGAGCACACAGAGGTTAAGGTGGGTAGCTCACAGGCAGCAGAGCTGGAGGGGAACAGAGTGCTTGGGCCATTCCCCTCCCCTTCTCTATACTGACTGAGGACATTCTTCACTTTATCTGCCCCTCCGCCCAGCAGCCCAATAGGAGTGCTTTCTCCTTCTCCTCTGTGGGGTAAGAGGAGGGGCTTGCCATGAACTTGGTAGGGGAGAAGGGCATGGCATACAATCATGGATGGGGGGTAGGCATGGCACTTGGTCTGGGGGGGTGAGTTGGGGCAGGACCTGACCCTGTCTCTAAAAGTTTATCATCACTAGGGTTGGTTCTCCTCAATTCCTACCTGAAATATTGCAGTTGTCTCCTGTTTGGTCTCCATGCCTCATGTCTCTCCCTACTCTGTCAGTCCATTCTTGACTCAGAAGCTAAGATGATTTTTTTGAAAAATAGATCTGATTATGCCACTCCCTTGCTCAATGAGCTCCAATGGTTCTCTTCTAGGAACAAATATAATATATTCTGTTTGGCACTTAAAGCTCTTTATAACCTGACCCCTTGGTACATTTCTACTTGTCTTACACCATGCTCCCCTCTATACATTTTATGGGATATATATATGGCTAGCAACACTGGCCTTCTTGCAGTTCTTCAAAAATAATATTCATCTCTAGACTTCATGCTCTTGCACTGGTTTTCCCCCATGCCTAGAATTTTCTGCCCCTCACCACCACCTCATACTTTTCCTAGCTCCCTTCTGGACTCAATTCAAGTCTGACCTTCTGCTGTTTGTCCTTTTCAAATAACCTTCATATACTTTTTATATATTTTGAACGTTACCTAGTTATTTACATAGAACAGTTAGGTGGTGCAGGGGAGAGAGCTCAATGGAGCTTGGAATGAGAAAGACTTCTCTTCATAAGTTCAAATTCAGCCTCAGATACTTGCTAGCTATATGATGCTGGGCAAGTCACTTAATCCTGTTTGCCTCAGTTTTCTCTTCTGTAAAATGAGCTAGAGAAGGAGATGGTGAACCACTCCAATATCTCTGACAAGAAAACTCCAAAATGGGGTCACAGAGTTGGAATGACTGAAATGACTAAACAACAACAACCACAAAATTTGGTCTTGGATTAAAATTTGACCTCAGACACTTCCTAGCTGTGTGACCCAGGGCAAGTCAATGAACCCCCAATTGCTTAGTTCTTACCACTCTTTTGACTCAATTGTAAGACAGAAGGGTTATTTTTTGTTGTTGTTGTTGTTTTAAACCCTTACCTTTAGGGGGCAGCTGGGTAGCTCAGTGGATTGAGAGTTAGAACTAGAGATGGGAGGTCCTAGGTTCAAATCTGGCCTCTGATACTTTCCCAGCTGTGTGACCCTGGGCAAGTCACTTGATCCCCATTGCCTAGCCCTTACCACTCTTCTGCCTTGAAGCCAATACACAGTATTGACTCCAAGATGGAAAGTAAGGGTTTAAAAAAATAATTAAAAAAACAAACAAAAAAACCCCTTACCTTCCATCTTATAGTCAATACTGTGTATGGGAAGAAGCAAATCTTTAGGGATCTAGGAAGGTCTCAGTTTCATATCTTACATTATAAAGTAGGTTCAACGTCTTTTCTACATAATTTTATAATTCCACCCACTAATTCTCCATAGCATTGTGTAAGTTATGTTCAATATGACAATTATCACAGTTAGCAAGTATTCCCAAAGCTGACAGTACTCAGAGATCCAGCTCTACCAATGAGCACAAGTTTCCTCATAGTTGGATAGCTGGGTAACTATTTGCTTCAGCACACAAATATACAAAGTACAATGACAGTTAACAATGTTAGTTCAACAAAATAAACTTCAACGTTGTATTCAATGGCATTTGTGCAAAGTATACAAAGATACTTTAACATAATTACATGGAACACAGGAATTTTTAGGAGGAAGAAATTCAAACTGTCAATAGGCATGTGAAAAATGCTCTACGTGTCTAATCATTTGAGAAATTCAAATGAAAACAACTCAGAGGTTCTACTTCACAGTCATCAGGTTGAGTAAGTTGACCAAAAAGGAAAATGACTGATGTTAGAGGGGCTATGGGGAAACAGATTAAGGCACTGGTGCTAGAACTGTGAACTGGTCCAGCCATTCTGGAAAGCAATCTGGAACTAAGCCCCTAAAGTTATTAAATTGTGCATATGCCCTTTATACATACCATATGTATAAAAATATTTCTAGTAAGTCTTTTATGCTGGCAAAGAACTAGAAAGTAGGGATTCCTGTCAATTGGGGAATGGCTGCCCAAGTTACAGTATAAGCTGCAATGGAATACTATCATGCTGTAACAAATGATAAAAATAACAGTTTCAGAGAAACCTGGAGAGACTTGCATGAACTGATGAAGAGGAAAGTGAATGGAACCAGGAGACTGATTTACACAATAATATTACTAGAAAGACAAACAACTTTGAAAGACATTAGAACTTTAATCAACTCCATTACTGATCACAATTCCAGGCTCATGATGAAACACACTATTCACCTTCCAGGGAGGTGATGGACTTGGAGTACAGACTAAAACAATTTTTTGGAAACATGCCCAATGGAGAAATTTGTTTTGCTTGACTACATATGTTTATAACAGGGTTTTTGTCTTTCTTTCTCAATGGGGAGGAGGAAAGGAAGGAGAAGGGAAAGAGAGTAGGTGGATTTTCACTGATTGAAGAAGTTAAAATTTAATTAAAATATAACTTTATAGTGGAAGGAGGAGTAATCATTTATATAGCCTACTTTTACCAGACACTATGCTAAGTATTTTTTTTTTAAATCCTTACCTTTTGTCTTAGAATCAATACTAAGGATTGATTCTAAGGCAGAAGGGTGGTAAAGGCTAGGCAACTGGAGTTAAGTAACTTGCCCAGGGTCATATGGATAGGAAGTATTTGAGATCCGATTTGAACCCAGGTCCTCCTTACTCTAAGCTTGGCTTTCTTACCACAGCTATCCCTAGCTGCCCCTATGCTAA
Source organism: Monodelphis domestica (assembly GCF_027887165.1). Classification (NCBI taxonomy): domain Eukaryota; kingdom Metazoa; phylum Chordata; class Mammalia; order Didelphimorphia; family Didelphidae; genus Monodelphis; species Monodelphis domestica. The sequence goes on from NC_077228.1 coordinate 178,930,219, forward strand.
CAGAATTTCTAAACATTTTCACATTTTATCTTTTCCCTTCTTCATTTAAGTCTGAATTTTACACAAGAAGATCAAGATCTGAGCCACAATAAGCTCTAGATCTTGTTTTAACTGACTGTATACAACAAATTAGTTCTTTGAATGAAAGACTCTGGAATGTAATAAGACCTGCATGAGGTGGTGGGGATTATTAAAAAACAAACAAACAATTTTTTTTGCTACATTGTAGCCTAGGACTTGAAGAAAAAGGGTTGAGAGAGGAAAAAATTTTCTTGTTACTGGGATAAATAATTTAAGCAACGCAGCTTGCTGTTTCATACTTACTGGTGTAAACAATTTGTACCTTAAAATAATAATATAGTCTAAATTTCCCCACACATACAACCAAAGACTTTTAATGAATCACTGAAACCAGTGCTATTCATATACACAAATTCACACACATATTAGATAAGCCCCTCACAAAATAGAAAATATCCTATTAAGTTCTGAAATTGTATTCCTGCTTAAGTTCAATCTGTACATTAATATTTATCTTGAGTTCTTTACCAACAGACCAGGGAAAAATCATAAATCAAATAGTAAAGCATTTAATTAAGACAGAACAGCAAAATATAAATAAAAGATAAAAGCAAGCAAAAGAATATTTCTTTGCATATCATTGTATATAAATGATATCAATCTCTCACAGACTTCCAGCCTAGTGGGGAAGGATTAAGCAGTGATAACAGCTAACATCTATGTAAGGCTTTTAAGCCAATCAATTGTTCCCTTGACCAGCATATATTCTTCTCCAGAGGCAAGTAAGGTGCTTTGGTACTCCTTTCTCTTTGAGGACTTGCCATATTGCTCTAGTGTAGTCAATGAAGTAGTAGATGTTTTTCTGGAACTCCCTTTTTTTTCTCCACAATCCAGTGAATGTTGGCAATTTAGTCTTCAGTACCTTTTGGCTCTTCAAAAACTAGTCTGCTCTTCTGGTAATTCTTGGTTCACATATTACTGAAACCTAGCAATTTGAATCTTAAGCATAACCTTGCAGGCATGTGAAATGAGCTCTTCTTTAGGACTGGGACATAAACTGATCTTTTCCAATCCAATTTTCCAGATTTTGCTGGCTTATTGAGTACAGCACTTTAACAGCATCAGGATTTTAAATAGCTCAGTGGGAATTTCATTATGTCCACTAGACTTCCTGACGCCCATTTCACTTAATTTCCCAAGATGTTTGGCTCTAGATCAGTAACCACACCATCATGGTTATCAATGACATTAAGATCTTTCTTGTATAGTTTTTTTGTGTATTTTTGATACCTGTTTAAAATTTTTTTCAGATTGCATGTTGAAAGAATTTTTAATATCATTTTTGATATTTTGTAATCCATGTTCTCTCCCTCTTTCCTACCCTTCCCCAAGAAGGCAGGAACTATGATATAGGTTGTACATGTGTTATATAATACATATGTCCTTGTTCATCATGTTGTAAAACAAGATACATATTGCTTACTAGAGAAAAATTCATGGAGAAAATAAAGTGAAGAATGGCATGCTTCAATCTGCATTCAAACTCCATCTATTCCTTCTATGGCAGTGGATATCCTTTTTCATCATGAGTCCCTTACAGTTGTCCTGGATCCTTGCCTTAATTGATAATAGTTAAGTCATTCAAAGATGATCATTGTCCATTATTGTTGTTACTATGTAAAACATCCTCCTGGTTTTGCTCACTTCACCATCTCTTAATCTCTTCTGCTTCTGTTAAATCCCTACAATTTGTGTCTTATATTGCCCATTTTTGCATGACATTCCCTCGAGATCTCTAATTTTCTTGAAGATATAGCTTGTTTTTACTATTCTATTGTTTCTCTCTCTCTCTCTCTCTCTCTCTCTTTGCATTGCTCATTTAAGAAAATGTTCTTTTCTCTTCTTGCTATTCTCTGGAAGTCTACTTTCAGTTGGGTATATTTTTCTTTCTCCTTTCCCATTCCTTCTTTCCTTAGCTATTTGTTGTTGTTGTTGTTCAACCATTATTTTCAACGAGGACCAATGGCATAATGGGGTGATGTACTGACTAAAATGTGGATTTGAGGGAGACAGAGTTGCACAAAATCCTCAGCCTCTGTAAAGCCTTACCAGACAGCCATTTTGCTTTTCTTTTTGTTTGGAATGCTTTTTGTTCCTGCCTCCTATACAATACTGTGAACTGCCCATAGTTCTTCAGACACTCTGTTTACCAGATCTAATTCCTTAAATCTATTTATCACTTCTACTTCATATTCACAGGGGATGCTATTTAAGTTGTACCTATATGGTCTGATGGTTTTCCCTACTTTCTACAATTTAAGTCTGAATTTTATAGTAAGAAGCTCATGATCTGAGCCACAGGTTTTGCTTTAACTGACCATTTAGAGCTTCTCCACCTCTCGCTGCAAGGTATAAAATAAATTTGATTTTGATATTGACCATCTGATAATGCCCATGTGTAGAGTTGCCTTTTGGGTTATTGTAAAAGCATTTGCCATGACCAGATTCAAATCTGACCTCAGACACTTCTTAGATGTGTGACTCTGGGCAAGTCACATAAGCCCAATTGTCCATCTCTTAATCCTTTTCTGCCTTGGAACTGATATTAGAATCAATTTTAAGACAGAAAGTAAGTATTTTTTCATTTTGTTTTGTTTTTTTTAAAGAAAGAGTAAAGAGCCACTAATAGGCACTTTCCTTTAAAATCATTATATAATGAAATGGGACTGGGGTTCATTTCTGTATTACATGGAGTGGTATATGCCAGTTTAAGGGAATACCCATTCTTTAGATTATAGGAACATAATTGATAGCTAGAAGGACATTTTAGAGATCAACTAGTTCAACTATCATATTTTAGAGAGAAATGCATAGCAGAACTGGAATTTGAACCTATGGCCTTTGGTTCCAAATATATCCTATTTACATGATATATCCACCATATTCTGTAGCCAAAATAAAAGTTTCCTTGAATCAAATGGGGAGAGGGAACAGATATTTAAAGGGAGCTCTCTGTATTCTCTCCCTCTTTCTCTTCCCCCCTTTCTCTGTCTCTCTGTGTCTCTCTCTTTCTCTCTCTGCTTGTCTTTCTCTGTCTGTCTCTCCCCACCATCTCTACCTCTGTCAATCTATATCTCTATCTGTATGTCTTTCCTCCTCCCTCTTCTTGTTGCTGAATATTCTTTTTCTGTTTCCATACAGGTAAATGAAGAATGTACCACGTTAAAGAAGGGAAATTGAGGTTTTAATTGTTTTACAAGGGTGAATGTTTCAGTGAAATTTCCCCTTATCTATATTTTTAAGGCTACCACTTAGGTTTTTGTGTTTTGTGTTTTGTTTTTGTTTTTTCCTCCCCTCTTCCTCTTTTACCTTCTGATCAACAATGACGAGAGAAGAATATATAAGACTTGAAGGAAGGAGAAACTCATTAAAATTCTAGTGAGAGTGAAGTTTTCTGCATCTTCTGATATTATGTTGCTCCCATTAGACTAGAGCAGTTGACAAATGCCAAATTAAGACTTTGTAAAATACACACACGCACACTCACACACACACACACACACACACACACACACACACATACACAGACACAGACACACTGCATTTATTATTTAAACTTTAATGCCATGCCAGTTTTCAGCATATGTGGTTTAGTGGAAAGAATTCTGGAGTTAGAATCTCAGGATTGAGTTCAAATCCCAATACTGCTATGTGACTTCATATAAGTCCTATAACCTGTCTGGGCCTGTTTCCTCATTTGTAACATCACCTTCCTCCAATATCCCTCCAACTCAAACTTATAGTTTGGGTCCTCCAGGAAAAACTATCCCACTTTCAAGGATTCTGGATCTGTATCCCTCAAACTATAGTTCACAAACTCCTACCTTCTCTAGTGATCAAGAAGACACAATTAGTTAAATCAAAGGCATTGCATGAAATAAAATTGTAAGAACAGTAGTTACAAACCATTTCTTCTGTAGACCTAGGGTACAGTCTCCTACTAATACACTGGATGATCCTTGAAAGAGTGAGTGCCTGTGGAGAGTAAACTGATAGATTGTACATGTAAAGAATGTGAACGATCAAAGCACTTTCCATCTCTGGAAATGCAGGTTTCCCTGATCGCCTTTCTAGTGGTGTCCTCATTAGTTTCTCTGAGTAGAGAATATCTGCTGGGAAGGGCCTATTCTTTTCTGCCCAGCTGGTCTCTTTGGATCCTGCTCTCTGCTGGGCACAGCATCTCCAGCTGGTCAAGTTTTCCTCTGCAAGATGATATTTCCTATGGTGTAGTTTGAGGAATGGCCCCCTGCCCCTCCACCACTCCAGGAAAAGATGAAAAATGATTTCCTCTCTAGTGCTGGGTTCTTCCTCTTCTAACATAGAGATAACCACATAGCTGAAAGAGAAGGGTCTGTCTCCTCTGTCTCCTACCCAGACACTGAGGTTTGTGGACTAGGTTCAGTTCTGATGGAAGCCTGACTTCTAGGGAAAGGGGAGCTACCTTATTAACAGCCCCCATTCATCCCAAGCATCTTTGGAATGACAGTAACTGTAGTAAAAGTTAAATCTAAGGTTTCTCCCCCAAATGGGAAATGAACAAAGGCATCCAATGAAGAAACATGAATCTGATATGGGACATACAACAGTTTCCCTTGTTGATTTTCCCTTTGTAACATCTCTCAAATATGTCCCCTACTCTCCTTTGACACTGCTTCCTATGTAGGACAGAATTTCTTCACCTCATTCCTGGGCCACTATTGCAATAGCCTTCTGGTGGATCTCCTGCCTCAAGTCTTAATCCACTCGAATTCATCCTCCATTCAGCTACCAAAGCAACATATTCTTTAAAAAATTTTGTTTTTATTGTCATGCAGAACACACCTCGATTTTGGTCATTGTTGTAAGAGCAAATCCATACAAAATCAAAATCCCCAAATAAAACCATAAATACACTGATATGAAAGATGACTCCCACAGTTCTTTCCCTGGAGGCAGACACTATTTCCCTGCATGTCTTTCAGGGTTGTCCCAGATCATTGCATTGCTCAGAGGAGCCAAGTTTCAAAAGTGACAGATTCTTTAAAAAAAAAATAAAAAAACCCCTCTTACCTTATATCTTAGATTCAATACTAAGTTTTGGTTGTAAGGAGTAAGAGTGGTAAGGGTTAGGCAATACGGATCAAGTGACTTGTTCAGGGTCCCACAGCTAGGAAGTACCTGACATCAGATCTGAACTCAGGGTCTTCTGTCTCCAGGTCTGGTTCTCTTTCCACTGAGCCATCTAGCTGCCGCACAAAGTGATATTATTAAACTACAGGTCTGACTACATCACATACTCCCCTCCCTCATCTCCCATTTGATAAACTCCAATGATTCCCTATTGCCTCAAGGATCAAATACAAAATACTCTGTTTGGGATTCAAAGACCTTCATAAGAGCTCCCTACAGTCTTCCCAATCTTCTTACATCTTACTCTCTGGTATTGGCCTCTGCTGTTCTACATACAAAATACTCCATCTCTCAGCTACAGCCATTTTCTTTCTTTCTTTCTTTCTTTCTTTCTTTCTTTCTTTCTTTCTTTCTTTCTTTCTTTCTTTCTTTCTTTCTTTCTTTCTTTCTTTCTTTCTTTCTTTCTTTCTTTCTTTCTTTCTTTCTTTCTTTCTTTCTTTCTTTCTTTCTTTCTTTCTTTCTTTCTTTCTTTCTTTCTTTCTTTCTTTCTTTCTTTCTTTCTTTCTTTCTTTCTTTCTTTCTTTCTTTCTTTCTTTCTTTCTTTCTTTCTTTCTTTCTTTCTTTCTTTCTTTCTTTCTTTCTTTCTTTCTTTCTTTCTTTCTTTCTTTCTTTCTTTCTTTCTTTCTTTCTTTTCTTTTCTTTCTTTCTTCTCTCTTTCTTTCCTTACCTTCTGTCTTAGAATCAATATTAAGCACTGGTTCCAAGACAAAAGAACAGTAAGGGCTAGGCATTGGGGGTAAATGACTTGCCCAGAGTCACATAGCTAGGAAGTGTCTAAATTCATATTTGACCCCAGAACTTCCCATCTCCAGGCCTAGCTCTTTATCCCCTGAATCACAGAGCTGCCATTTTCTCTAGAATGAGTTCTCCTTCCTCAACTTCCCCTACTGGCTTCTCTGGTTTCCTTAATGGCCAGGAATACAGAGCATACTACATCTGTAAAAAGAATGTCTCTCTCTTGCAGATAGCAAGAGGTAACTGCAGCACCCAGTAGGAATGGAAAGATTCTCCTCTTTCCCTGTATTCTGACAACCCCACCTACATGGCAGCTAGTGCTAGGGGCTACAACTAGGCAAGCTGGCACCTTGGTCCCTGATAGTCCCTGATGCTTTTGTGTTTCCTTTCCTTGAGTAAATGACCTTGTGAAAAGAGCTGAAAGAACTTGGAGGCCCGGGAGGTGACAGCTGCAATGTTCCCAGAAAGACCATGACTGACAGCAGAGGAAATTTCTTCATTGGAGAGGATGGCCACCCACAAAAGGACTGATCCAAGCCTGGCTTGTGTTGCCAGCAGACATATATGGAATCTCGTTAGACATTATATAGTGCTGAAGTGAAATGTAAAATGCCTGATTAACAGTCTTGAAAAACTATTTTATGATTTTAGTTTCCCAGTCAATTATAATCATAGTTATAAGTTAAATGACTAAATCCTGTTAATCCTATTAATTCCATTAGTAATCATTGTGATTCTTCCATGGTTAGCATTTCTTTTTACTGAATAATAAATGATAAATTAATGAACATTTATTAAGTCCCTAATATATGCCAGGTACTGTGCTAAGAACAGAGAATTCAACAAGAGGCAAGAAACATTTCCTGCCCTCAAGGAGCTCCTAATCTAATGGGGGAGACAACAATCAAGCAAATATGTACAAACAAGCTAAAGTCAGGATAAATAGGAAATAATTAAGAGAAGAGGGTCCTTAGAATTATGAGGGGAGAGGCAGCCAGGTAGCACAATGGATAGAACACAAGATCTGGAGTAAGAAGGACCTGGGTTCAAATTTAACCTCTGATGCTTTCTAGCTATATGACCAGGAACATCACTTAACCTCGACTGCCTAGCCCTTGCAGCTCTCCTGTTTTAGATTCGATACTAAGATAGACAGTAAGGGCTTTAAAAAAAATCAAGAGGGACTGGGAAAGATTTTCTGTAGAACTTGGGATTTTGGTTGGAATTTGATGAAAGCCAGTAGGCAGAAATGAAGAGGGAGAGGATTCCAGGCATGAGACAGTCAGAGAAAATGCCCCAGAGGTGAAAAATTGGAGTATCTTGTTTATAGAACAGCAAGGAGGCCAGTGTTCCTGGATTGAAGAGTACATCCCAGAGATTTAAATGGTTATGAGGTTTTAAATGTCAAACAGCATTTTGTATTTTATCCTGGAAATAACAAGGAACCATTGGAGTGTGTGTGTGTGTGTGTGTGTGTGTGTGTGTGTGAGAGAGAGAGAGAGAGAGAGAGAGAGAGAGAGAGACAGAGAGAGAGAGAGACAGAGACAGAGACAGAGACAGAGAGAGAGAGAGACAGAGAGAGAGAGAGAGAGAGAGAGACAGAGAGAGACAGAGAGAGACAGAGACAGAGACAGAGACAGAGAGAGGGATGGGGAGAGATTTCAGTAAGGTAGATCCTTTAGCAGGCTATTATAATAGTCCAGGTATTCAATAAGGTGGTAAGGTAATAAAGTGGTAACCAAATCTAAGAGACAGTCTTAATATCTCATTGACTCTCTTAACTAACGAATTCAAACAATTCTTTTTTTTTTTAACCCTTATCTTCCATCTTGGAGTCAATACTGTGTATTGGCTCCAAGGCAGAAGAGTGGTAAGGGCTAGGCAATGGGGGTCAAGTGACTTGCCCAGGGTCACACAGCTGGGAAGAGTCTGAGGCCAGATTTGAACCTAGGACCTCCTATCTCTAGGTCTGACTCTCAATCCGCTGAACTATCCAGCTGCCCCTGAATCCAAACAATTCTTGGAGGAGGTGGAGAATGGAAGTACTAACATATGTAAAATGAGTTGAAGGAATTGAATTAAAGGACCTCTGAAAACCCTTTCAACTTTAATTCTATGTACTAATTTTTTTCATTTTATTGTAGAATCTTGGATTTAGAAAATGCTTCAGAGATTTTCTAGGCCAGAGATTCTTTTGTTTTGTTTTATCAATTACATGTAATAAATTTCCACACAAGTTTTCCCAAGTTATATGATTGAACTTATCTCCTTCCCTCTCTTCCTTTCCTTCCTGGGACTGGCAGGTGATTCCATCTGGGCTATAGATGTATTATCATGCAAAACATATTGCCATATTGTTCATTTTTGTAAGTGAATAATCTTATAAAATCAAAACCCCAAAACATAAACCCAAATAAACAAGTGAAAAATTGTCTGCTTTCTTCTGCATTCTGACTCTAACAATTTTCTTTGGAGATGGATAGCATTCTTTGTCACAAATCCCTCAGAATTGTCCTGGATCATTGTATTGCCGATAATAGCTAAGTCTGTCACAGTTGGTCATTCCACAATATTGCTGTTACTGTGTACAATGTTTTCCCAATTCTGCTTATTTCACTCCGCTTCAGTTCACATAGGTTTTTCCAGGTTTTCTGAAATCAACATGTTCATCATTCCTTACAACACAATAGTATTATTCTATTACCATCTTATACCACAATTTGTTCAGCCATTCCCCAATTGATGGACTTTTAAATTTCCAAATCTTTGCTACCACAAAAAGAACAACTATACTTTTTTTGTACAGTTAGGTCCTCCCCTCCCCCAAATCCTCCTTTTAAAAAATTTCTCTGGAATACAGACCTAGTGGTATTACTAGATCAAAGGATATAAATTGTTTTTTTGCCTTTTGGACATAATTCCAAATTGCCCTCCAGGATGGTTGTTTTGGTTCATAACTCCACCAACAATGCCTTAGTGTCCCAATTTTTCCATATCCCTTCCAACATTTGTCATTTTCCTTTACTGTCATATTAGCCAATCTGATAGGTATGAGATTATTTAATCTGCATTTCTCTAATCAAGAGTGATTTAGAACATTTTTTTCATATGATTATTGATAGCTTTGATTTCTTCATCTGAAAACTTCTTATTCATATCCTTTGACCATTTGTCAATTGGGGAATGACTTGTGTTCTTATAAATTTGATTGAGTTCTTTATATATTTGAGAAATGAGACCTTTATCAGAGAACTTTGTCATAACATTTTTTCTTCCAGTTTGTTGTTTCCCTTCTAACTTGATTGCATTGGTTTTATTTGTACAAAACTTTTAAATTTTAGTATAATCACAAATATTCATTTTACATCTTATAATATTTTCTATATCTTGTTTGGGCATAAATCCTTACCTTCTCCTTAGATCTGACATGTAAACTCTTCTATGTTCTCCTAATTTACTTATAATAACACTCTATATGTCTAAATCATATACCCATTTAGGCCAGAGGTTCTTAACCCAGTCTTTAACTTTTTAAAGAATATTTTGATGATTGAATTTAAATATAAAAGTTTCCTTAAAATTTTATGTATTTTATATCTAGGCATCTAAAATGTATTTGATCCTGTAGGCAACAGGGGACCACTGGAGGGGTGTGTGTGTGTGTGTGTAGGCAAATCACTTTGGTGGCAGAATGAAAGATGAGTTGAAGTGGGGAGAATCTTCACTCAGATGGACTCACCAGCAGTCTATTGCAGTAGTCCAATTCAGTCCAAATAGTCTTAATGATTTTTGAGAAGGAGCCCATAGACTTTGCCAGACTTCCAAAGAAGTCCATGACACAAAAAAAGGTTAAGAAATACTTATCTATTTCAGGGCAGCTAGGTGGTGTAGTGGATAGAGTGCTGGTCCTAGAGTTGGGAAGCCTCATCTTTCTGAGTTCAAATCAGGTCTCAGACAGTAGCTGTGTGACCTTGGGCAAGTCACTTAACCCTATTTGCCTTAATTTCCTCACCTGTAAGATAATATGGAGAAGGAAATGGCAAAACACTCTAGTATCTTTGCCAGGAAAACCCCAAATATAATCATGAAGAATCAGAAATGACCAAACAACAATCATGGACTTCACCACTCTTCCAGAATCCATGACACAAAAAAGTTAAGAACTACTAATCTAATTAAACATGTACTTAAATAATAATTTCCTCTATGTTATCCACAATGAGTCTTCTAGTGACTTCTGGATTATCTGCAGAAACAGGGAACTCACTATCCCCTAAGGAATCCCATTCTACATTGGAATAGTTCTTATTTTTCCAAGCTGTTTCTCTTCTATAGAGCCAAAAACAGCTTCTTAGTAACTCCCACCCATTGCTACTAGTTTTGCCCTTTGGGGCAAAGCAATAAAAAAGTCTAATTCCTTGTCCATCTGACAGCTTTTCAAATACATGAGGACAGTTATCACTTCCCTTGAGTCTTTTTTTCTCTGCTAAATATCCCCAGTTCTTTCAACTTCTAGTATGGCATGATTCCAATATCCTATGTGTTATATATAGCCTGGCATATGGCTTTCAGAAAGCATTTGGCCCACAAAATTCACGCTGATCTCCTATACCTTCACCAAAACCAATCCGTCGCCTTCTATTTAGCTTTATTTTATATTGTTGTAGTGGAGAGAGCAATGGATTTAGAATCAGAGGACCTGGATTTGAAATTAGGCTCTGCTAGCTCCTGCCTGTGTGAACCTGGACAAGTCAGTACTTCTTATGTCCATTTAGAGGTCAAATGAAATAGTATGTACTTGATCAAACAATGAAGGCACATTTAGTAAACTCTGTACTCTAGGCTCTGTGCTCTGCCCTGGTGTTTTACACAAAAATATAACAATACCTGCCTTCAAGGAAACAATACTATTAATACATGTATGAGTACATCAAAAGTATATACAAAGGAGGCAACTAGTTATATAAATGCTAGCTGTTACCATTACTAATAATGATGAAATTATTGAGTCATTGAGTAATGAGATATGACTATTTTTTTTTAAACCCTTACCTTCCATCTTGGAATCAATACTGTGTATTGGTTCCAAGGCAGAAGAGTGGTAAGGGCTAGGCAATGGGGGGGTCAAGTGACTTCCCAGGGTCACCCAGCTGGGAAGTATCTGAGGTCAGATTTGAACCTAGGACCTCCCATCTCTAGGCCTGGCTCTCAATCCATTGAGCTACCCAGCTGCCCCCAATATGACTATTTTTGTGACTCTTGTATACTGTCATATTGCTTTCCAAATAGATTCAACAAATTTGCAATTCCACCAGTAATGTGTAAGTGACCCCATTTCTCTGCAACTCTCTCAGTGGTGACTTTTGTCCCTTTTGATTATTTTTTTTGCCTCTTTTGATGAATGCAAAGTAGTGCCACAAAGTTGTCCTAATTTTCTTTTCTCTGATAAGTGAAACTGAACATTTATTCAAATGATTGTTTCAGTATGTGTATACTCTTTTTTTGAGAGGAGAGAGCAATGATCTGAGAGTCAAGACTAGGGTTGAAATTCTGACGACACCTCATTTGACTGTTGACTCTGCCACATATTTAATTCACAAGGTTGATAAAAGGCTTAAACAAGAGAATGCCTATAAAGGGCTTAGGGCATTTTTAAGCCCTCATTTGAGGCTGCACAGTGGATAGAGTGCTGGATTTGGATTCAGAAATGCATGAGTTCAAATACAATCTCAGACACTTACTTGCTGTATAACTCTGGGCAAGTCATTTAGCATTCCATCTGCCTCTGTTTTATCATTTGTAAAACTGATGTAATAACAGCACTTGCCTCCCAGAGTTGTTGTAAGAATGAAATTACATGGAAAACATTTTACAAACCCTATTTAGCAAAGCTGTCCCCCACATGTAGCATGAGGCATCATATATGGCTCACAGAGAGACCATGATAGACAGCTCTAGCCTCTTCTCCTCTGACCCTTCTCCAAGGAAGATGTTTAATCCTGCAAGGAGGGGAAGCAAGAGGGGAAGGAGAGGGCAGAGGCTAACTATTCTGCTCTCCTCAGAAAGATGGGTTGTCATGCTAGAATTATATCTATCTACTTCCTTAAATATTGTTATGACTAGGGAATATAATTTTTAGGTTCAATCTAAACTTCTGATCACTATTAATGGGTAAAGAAGAAGCCCAAGTTTTTTATTCAAGGCTTTGCTCCCTTCCTACCAAATGTTAGTCCCATCATGAACCCACATATAGCAAATAGTAAAGAAATCTATTCATGTCAATAACAAATAGAAATCAGAAAAAGTACACAAAGAAGTGCATACACCAGACAACACAATGCAAAAGGGCTCTCCCATTAGTTGTGAGGTGACGCAGTTCAATCAAGAGAGAGCTCCAGATCTCATCCAAAGGGGGAAATGCCCAGAAGCCTCTGGTGTACTAAGCTGGGGATAGAGACATGATGTGAAGACGTACATGTTGATTTCTTCCCAGGATAGTCTTTCCTCAACAACCCGAGTTAAAGTTGGCATTGCCCATCTTCTCTATCAAAGCTGGATGACAGAAGTGCCCAAAGCAACTGCAGAGCCAGAAGAGACTGATTGTTCTCTTCTCTAGAAATCTTCACCCTGTCCCTCAGGCAGATGTGGGCACAGGTCTCTCCCAATAGGGGGAGAATCTCATACCAATGGGCTTTGGGGCTTGAGTTACAATGAAAACATTACATAAATACAAATGTTAGCTCCTTGTTATTATTATTGGACTGTCTGTGGGAACATGAGCATGTCCTTTAACCTATTGGTGGTCTCAGGCAACTCTCAAAGACTGAAAGTTATAGATGAATTGCCTGCCTGCATAGGGGGAAAGAAATTTCCATACAACGAGTTCCCTGAACTGCTAAAACTACAGGTTGGGAACCCCCACTCCTACCCAAATGCTTTTTCACAAATTGTCTGTTCTTATACAGAAGGCATTCTTTTAAAGAGATCACATCATCTTCTAGTTAGAATGTGAAGTTTAACTGATCATAAACTTTTTTAAATTTTTTATTTGATCAATTTCAAACATTATTCCTTAGATACAAAAATCATATTCTATTCCTCCTTCCCCTCCCCTTCCCATAGCTGATGCACAATTCCATGGGTATTACATGTGTTTTTGTTGATCATAAACTTTAAAAAATACATTTAAATAACACTCAGGGTTTTCAAACAGATTTTTTTTAAGTAGTCTTATCAAAATTATGATGATAGTTACCAAGAAAAGGATATATCATATCTGGCATATGCTAATAAGATAGGGGACTGTGTGATGTATTTTAGAAGACTTTCTTTTAAAACAGCTTAAATGAAAACCAGTCCTTTAAAGGGCCCTTAGAATCTATGACCCCAGACTTTGGGGAAGTTAATTTACTAAATTTTAGAATTCTTGAACTTGGGATGAGTCTTCTTTATTGCCCAAGGAACTAGAACTCCAATGGGCCATAGAGATCATCTAGTTCAATACCCTCATTTTATAATTGAGAAATTGAAGTCTAGAGAAGTGAAATGAGGTCCAACAGTTAAGTGGCAGAGCCAGCCAGGATTCAAATCCTCTTTTCCACAGCAGGACATACTTTTGGAATCTGAATATTGATGTATTCTTCCTCCAAAGAGAAAAAAAGAACTGGAATTTGAACCCATGTCAACTAATGTGAAATTCAGTGTTCTTTTGATTGTATAACTTTAGTGATCAATCAACCAACCAATCAATATTTATTAAGAGGCAGGCACTGAGCTATATTCTGAAGATACAAAAGATAGTCTCTGTCCTCAAAGAGTTTACAATCAGATAAAGGAGACTACATGCAAACAAATATATGCAAAGCATGCTATATGCAGGATAAATAGGAAATAATAGAGGGAAGGCCCTGGAATTAAGGGGAGTTTGAGAAGACTTCCTGTAGAAGGTGTGATTTTCATTGGGGCTTAAAGGAAAGTAGGTTAATAGGTCAGTAATCAGAGTAGAGGAGAGAGAGGGTTCCAGGCATGAGATAAAGCCAGAGAAAATATCTGGAGCTGAGGGATGGATTGTCTTCATGGAATGGCTAGAAGGTCAGTGTCGCTGGATAAAAGAGTATAGTTGAGGAGTAGGTGTAAGAAGACCAGTGATAACAGGGGGTTCGGTTATGAAGGGCTTTGAGTACCAAACAGTATTTTGTGTTTGCCCTTGGAGGCAATAGGAAGCCACTGAGGTTCATTAGTTCTTTGTGAGGGTACGATATGACATAATCTGACCTGTGTTTTAGGAAAATCACTTTAGTGACTGAAAGGTGAATGGATTGGAGTGAGGAAGAGACTTGAGGTAGGAAGACCCACCACAGGCTGCTACAATAATCAAGGTGTGAGGTAATGCTAGAGTAGTGGCAGTGTCAGAGGAAAGAAGGGAACACATTTGAGAGATGTTGCAAAGGTGAAATCCACAGGTCTTAGTAACAACTTGGATATGAAGGTGAAAGAATCCAGGATGATATTTGGGTGATCATCCTGGAAGATTAGGATGTTGTTGCTTTCTACAGTAAGAGGGAAGGTTAGCTTAATAAATATTTATTGTTCATTGATTTTCTTCCTCTTGTTCTGGGCTCAGTAATCAAATCAATAGTATTATGACTTTTGAAAGGACTGGTCAACTACACTACCCTTGTGATGCCCCAGACTAATACTCCTCTTCTAATCATCACTCCCCTACTATATATGTTGTCACTCTCTTAAAATTTAAGTTTCTTGAGGGACTGGAAAAACAGGAACACTAATGCATTGTTTATGGCATTGTGAATTAGTCCAACCATTCTGGAAAGCAATTTGGAACTAGGTATAAAAGCTATTAAACTGCATACCCTTTGACTCAACAGTATGATTACTAGGTCTATGGCTCAAAGAAAGCAAAGAAAGAGGGGAAAGGCCCCATATGTACGAAGAATATTTATAGCAGCTCTTTTAATGGTAGAAAAGAATTGGAAACTTGAGGGGAAGCTGATCAAAGTATGGCTGAGCAGGTTATGGTACATGAAATTTGATGGAATACTATTGTACTATAAGAAATGATGAAAATGGTTTCAAGAAAACCTGGAAAGACTTATATGAACTGTGGAAAGGAAACAAGACTGACTCCCATTATCCCCCTGTTTTCCAATCCTCCATTTCCTTTCCCAGTAAATATTACAGAACTGATGTAGAGTGAAGTGAGAAGAACCAGAACAATTTAAACAATAACAGCTATATTATAAAGATAATCAATTTTGCAGGACTTAGTAACTGATCAATACAATGATAACCACAGTTTCAAAGAACTCACAGTGAAACAAGCTATCCACCTCCAGATAGAGAACTGATGGGCTCAGAGTGCAGATTGGAGCATATTTTCTTCCCTTTTTTTCTTTTCCTTTCTTCCTTTTCTTGTCTTCTTTTTTTTTTGGACTTGGATTATGTGGGAATTTTGCATAATCATACATATTTGCCTTCTCAATGGGTGGGGAAGGGGAGGAGAGAGATAATTCAGAACTGAAAATAAAGTAAAATTGAATTTTAAAATAAGAATTTAAACTCCTTGAGAACTTATTTCTTAATTAATACTTTATCTCTCATTTTGTTTAGTCAGTCCCACATCACCATTTGTCTATTAGATATATACAGTTGTTGTCCCATGAACACCTCAAATTCCTCAGGTCCTAAACAAAACTCATAAGATTCTGCCCAAAACTGCCATCCTACTTAATTCGACTAGTTCTTTTGAGAGTGTTCTCATCCTCCCAGTCACTCAGGTTCAGCAACTTGGAGTTATCTTTTAACTCTTGTTTCTTTCTTTCATCTCTTATTTCTAATCAGTTTTCAAGTCGTGTCAATTCTTCCTAGGCATCATCTCTCACATCCATTCTCTTTTCTTTTCTCAAACAAGCACTGCCCTATTTCAGGCTCTTATCACTTCTCACTGGAAATATTACAATAGACTCCTAATTGGTCTCCCTGCTTCAAATGACCTCTCAAATCTTTCCCTGCTAAATTGGGTGTGCCAACTTCAAGTACAGGTCTGACTATATCACTCCTTTACCCAAGACTACAAGAAGTCCTCATTGCCTCTAGGATAAAGTACATTCTCTGCTTGGCATTTTAAAATACTTTACAAACTAGTTCCTGCCTAGGCTTTCTGAACATTACTTCCACTCACATACTCTATAGTCCAGTGAAATTGTCCTTCTTACTGTTCAGCATCTTACATCTCCTTTCTATATGCCTTCCCTCAGATTGTCCCCTAAGCCTGGAGTGAACTCCCTCCTCATATCTACCTTGCTGAATTCTTAGCTTCCTTCAAAGCATAGTTTATTAACTCTTACATGAGAATTAACTGATCTTCCCAGTTGGTTCCTACCCTATTGGAAATCTATTTATTGTGTGTATATTTTGTATTTAATTATCTGTGTCCATTTATTTTCCCCCTACTCCTCACCCCCAACTCCAGAGAATATAGACTCCTTAAAGGAGCCTATTTTTGTCTTAGTATCCTCCATATCTAGGATGGTACCTGTGATATAATAGATATTAAAAATTATAATAAAGTCTTATTTTTTCAAGATTGTCAACTTGATTTTTAAATATTTGTTTTATTATATTTTATAATCTATGTTCTCTCTCCTCCTTCCATCTCCTCAAGAAGACAGGCAATATGATAAAGGCTATACATTTATTATCATATAAAACATATTTCCAGGTTTATCATGTTGTGAAAGAAGACACATATTATTTACACAAGAAAAATTCATGGATGAAATAAAGTAAAGAATGGTTTGTTTTGATTTGCATTTGGACTCTATCTGTTTCTTCTAAGCCAGTGGATATCCTTTTTTTTTTTTTTTTTGGTCATGAGTCTCTTAGTCCTGGGTCCTTGCCTTGTTGATAATAGTTAAGTCATTCACATTTGATTGTCATACATTATTGTTGTTACTGTGTATCACATTCTCCTTATTCTGCTCACTTTGCTTATATCATTTCATCTAGATTTTTCCAGGTTTTTTAAAAATCATTTTGTTTGTCATTTCTTATGACATAATAGTATTCTATTATAAGCATATACCACAACTTGTTCAGCCATTCCCCAGTTGATGGACATTCCTTCAGTTTCCAGTTCTTTGTCACTACAATAAAGCTACTATAATAATTTTTTTGTACACATAGGTCCTTCCATCCTATCATTAATTTTTGGGGGGATACAGATCTAGTAGTGGTATTAGTGGATCAAAGGGCATGCATAGTTTTATGTCCCTTTGGGCATGGTTCCAGATTGCCCTCCATAGTGGTTATATCAGTTCTCAGCTCCACTAGCTGTGTATTAGTGTTCCTATTTTTTCCACAACCCCTCCAACATTTATCATTTTCCTTTTTTGTCATATTAGTCAGTCTGATGGCTATGAATTGGTACCTCAGAGCTGTTTTAATTTACATTTCTCTAATAAACAGTGATTTGGAGCATTTTTTCATATGACTAAAGATAGTTTTAATTTTTTTCATCTGAAAATTATCTGTTCATATCCTTTGATCATTTGTCAATTGGGAAATGCTTTGCATTCTTATAAATTTAACTCAGTTTTCTATATATTTGAGAAATGAAGCCTTTGCCAGAGAGACTTGCTCTAAAGATTTTCCCCCAGTTTGTTGTTTGCCTTTTAATATTTCTTGCAGTGCTTTTGTTTGTGCATAGTCATATTCTATTTCACATCTCATAATGTTCTCCACGTATTATTTTAGCTTAATTTCTTCTCTTATCCATAAGGCTGACAGGTAAATTATTTTGTGCTTTCCTAATTTATTTATGGTATCACCATTTATTTCAAAATCATTTATCCATTTTGACTTTGCCTTAGTATGTGGTGTGAAGTATTGGTCTATGCCTAATTTCTGTCATACTGTTTTCCAGTTTCCCCAGCAGTTTTTTAGTGAGTTCTTTTTCCAAAAGCTTGGATCTTTGGGTTTGTCAAATACTAGGTTATTCTGGTCATTTACCATTGTGGTTTGAGTGCCTAATTTATTCCATTGGTCCTTCACTCGATTTCTTAGCCAATACAAAATTGTTTTGACAGTTGCCAATTTATAATATAGTTTGAGATCCAGTAAGCTAAAAATCACCTTTCTTCATATTTTTTTTCACTAATTCCCTTGATGTTCTAGGTCTTTTGTTCTTCCAGATGAATTCTGATATTTTTTCTAGCTTTATAAGATAATTTTAGGGTAGTTTGATTGATATGGAACTGAAAAAGTAAATTGATTTAGGAGGAATTGTTGTTTTAATTATATTGGCTCAGCTTACCATGAGCAATTAGTGTTTTTCCAGTTATAGTTCCTTGGTTTGTCTTGGTAGATAGATTCCCAGCTTTTTTATATTGTTTACAGTTATTTTAGATAGGATTTCTCTTTTATATTTTGCTGTTAGGCTTTATTGGTAGTATAGAGAAATACTAATGATTTATGTGGGTTTGTTTTCCATCTTGCAACTTTGCTAGTTAATTGTTTCGACTAGTTTTTTTTTAGTTGATTCTGTAGGATTTTTTTAGGTATACTATCACATAATCTGCAAAGAGTGAGTTTTATTCCCCCATTGCCTATTCTAATTCCTTCAGTTTCTTCTTCTCATTGCTTTAGCTAGCATTTCTAGTACAATATTAAATAGTAGGGGTGATAATGGGCATCCATATTTCACTCTTGATCTTATTAGGAAGGCTTCTAGCTTTTCCCTTTTACAAATAATGTTTGCTGATGGTTTTAGTCTGATTTAGTAGATGCCATTTGTCATTTTGAGGAATGCTCCATTTATTCTAATGTCCTCTGATGTTTTTAATACTTATGTCTACTATATTTTGTCAAAAACTTTTTCTTTGTTTATTGAAATAATTATATAGTTTCTATTGGTTTTGTTATTGATATGGTCAATTATATTGATAATTTTCCTAATATTGATCCAGTCCTACATTCCTGTTATGAATCTACCTAGTTTTAGTGTATGATCCTTGTGATCTTCTTGCTAGTGTGATAAAAAATTTTCAGTCAATCTGAAATAATTAAAGAGGCAAAGCTCCATGCAAATGACAGGTTTATTGAGAATTACCCATGTCTCTTATCAAAGCTGGATCATTAGATCTTCTTCATGATCTAAGACAACTGAATAAGAGTTTTCTCCCTTTTTGATAACCTAAAATTGCATCATTAAAGTTTCCACTCCAAAAGTCAACTACCAATCCTAGGTCTCTAACAGTGGGGATACAATTAGAGACAATGGGAGGGAGATATATTTTCTAGCAATGATTGGGCAGTTAACTTCTGAAAGAGATGTCTCAGCTTCTTACTGAGTCTTGGTTGGTTGGGATGGCCTTCAAATTGATATGCCAGTCCTGACCTCATATTAATGAGAAGTTCAAGGCATCATTACTCTTCTAGATGTTCCTTATATGGTAATGACCCATGGTCATCAGGTCAGCAAAGATCCAAGGTCCCTACCCCTCATCACCCAAACATGCCTAAGATGAATGGTATAGAATTACTCTAAGAAAAGAGGAAGTTGCTAGATTTATTTTGCTGTTAGAATTTTTATTAATTTACTATAATTCTGTTAATTCTGTTATCATGAATTAATTATTGTCTGAGATCAATCACTTTATTTTGGATAACTACTAATTAATCCTACCATCTAGAATCTTATTTAAAGGGATCAGGGATTCTAATTCTCTTCAATAGTATTTTGTTTAAAATTTTTGCCTCAATATTCATTAGGGATATTGGTCTATAGTTTTCTTTTTCTGTTTTTCCTGGTTTAGATACATATCTGTGTCATAAAAGGAATTTGGTGAAGTGCCTTCCTCAGCTATTTTTGTAAATAGTTTATATAGTATTGGAATTAATTGTTCTTTAAATGTTCGGTAGAATTCACCTGTGAATCCATCTGGCCCTGGGACTTTTTCCTATGGCTTGTTCAATTTCTTTTTCTGAGATGGGTCTGTTTAGGTATTCTATTTCCTCTTCTGTTAATCTGGGCAAATTATATTTCTTAAATAGTCACTTATTTTACTTAGATGATCAGATTTATTGGTGTATAATTGGACAAAATGTCCTAATAATTGCTTTAATTTTCTCTTCATTGGTTATAATCCTGTCCATTACATTTTTTAATACTGGAAATATGGTTTTCTTCCTTTTTCTGATCAAATTAATCAATGGTTATCTAATTTATTGATTTTTTCCCTTAAAACCAACTCTATGTCTTATTTATTAATTCAATGGTTTTCTTTAAATTGTATTAATCTCTTCTTTAATTTTCAGGATTTCTAATTTGGTGTTTATTTGGGGGTTTGAAATTTGTTCTTTTTATAGTTTTTATTTATTTATTTATTTGTTTTTAGTGTCAGGCCCAAATCATTTATCTATTCTTTCTCTGTTTTATTGATGTAAGCATTTAGAGATAAAAATTGTCCCTTAAGTACTCCTTTGGCTACATCCCCCAAATTTTGGTGTGTTATTTGGTAGATATTCTATGCCTTCTAATCCTTAATGTAGAAGTTGCTAGTTC
Source organism: Monodelphis domestica (assembly GCF_027887165.1). Lineage (NCBI taxonomy): Eukaryota > Metazoa > Chordata > Mammalia > Didelphimorphia > Didelphidae > Monodelphis > Monodelphis domestica. The sequence continues at coordinate 178,950,788 of NC_077228.1, forward strand.
CTGTGTAATCCTGATTGTGGTTTCAAAATATTTGATTTTTTTTCTGGCTGGTTGTAATAATTTATCTTTGGCTTGGGAGTTCCGGAATTTGGCTATAATAGTCTTGGGATTTTAAAATTTGGGATCTCTTTCAGGTGGTAATCCATGAATTCTTTCAATTTCTATTTTCTCCTCTTGTTCAAGAACACCAGGGCAGCTTTCCTGATAATCTTCTTTCAGTATAGTATTCGGGTTATTTTTTTGATTATATCTTTCAGATAATCTAATGATTTTTTGATTATCTATTTCCCAGGTCAGTTTTTCCAGTGAGAGATTTCAAATTTTCTTCTATTTTTTCATTCTTTTGAATTTGTTTTGTTGTTTCCTGCTGTCTCATGAAATCATTAGGTTCCATTTGTCCAATTCTAATTTTTAGAGAGTAATTTTCTTCTTTGAAGCTTTGTACTTCTTTTCTTAGGAAGTTATTTTCCTATTTGAAGTATTGTATTTCCTTTTTATATGGTTTAGTTTTCTTCAGTAAATTTTGTTCTAAGCTGTTGACTTTTTCTATCATTTTCTTTTCTTATTTTTTTCTCCTAAGTTTCTTATTCTTTTTTAAAAAAACTCTTCCAGGGGTTTAATTTGGGCTTGACATCCTTTTCACATTTTCCTTTGAGGTGTCACACAGTTTCATTTTTGTAATGCTGTCCTTTTCTAAACTTGTATTTTGGTCATCTCTCTTGTTGAAATATTTTTCTGGTGTCAGAACTTTTCTCTATCTTTTGCTCATTTTGGGAGTATTTTTCCCCTTGATTTTGTCTGTATGCAGAAGCTTAGCTCCATTCCTGGGGTGGAGGAACTACTCTTCCATGCTTGTATTGTGCCTGGGATTTGCTCATCTGTGTCGATCTCATATTGAACATTCTCCAAGGCAGCCTGATTGGCCTTGCTATATGGAAGTCTCCTGCTATTAAGTTCAACTGGATCAAGTTGGGTTTGCCCCAATTCTTCAGAAGCTGGACCTTATTGCACTGAATTCCTCCCAATACTGCCTGTGCTGGGTTGCCCTGGCCTCAGTTGTGGCTGGACTATGCAGTGTCACTTTGCTCCCACTGTTCCTTGTTCTGTATTTTGCAGGTTTCCAGTCTTACCCTGGTGAGGCTGGACCTAGCTGGCTGTGCCCTTTCCCACGTGGCTTACACTGTATCACATCCAAGTTCCAAAGAGGCTTGTGCAGTGCTTTATCCTCAGAACCCAGTGAGATGAGAATTCCTTGCTGTCTCTACACACTACTCTGGGTCAAAGCACTGCTTCATCCCTTCTTCTTGGTTCTGCCATTCCAGTATTCATTCTGAGGCATTTTTGTTCTTCTGTGGTCATTTGCAGGGCAGTTGGAAGGGCTCTGGGTGTTTCTTACTTCCCCATTTTGGCCTGATCTCTTCAGTATTTATAAGCATTTAAAGAAAACCTTACCTTCTCTCCTAGAGCTGATACTGAGTATTAGTTCCAGTGTAGAAGAGTGGTAAGGACTAGGCAATGGGGGTTAAGTGACTTACTTGCCCAGGGTCACACAGCTGGGAAGTGTCTGAGGTCAGCTTTGAACTCAGGACCTCCTGTCTTCAGGCCTGGTACTCTATCCACTAAGCCACTTAGCTGCTCCATAATAGGCACTTAAGAGATGTATGTAATGTTATGTAATGAATAAAGACTCTATTAAGTCCTTATGTATTGTGCTAAGAGCTGAGGGCAAAAAAAAAAATCTGAAAAGTTAGAGTTCCTGCTTTCAAGGAGCTTAAATTCTAATTAGAAAAAACCCAGAGAAGAAGGTTCAGGTACAGGGCTGATGAAAAGCCACTAGTGGTCCATAGAGCACATGTTAGAGAAGGCCTGGTTGTTGGGTAATTGGTGATACCCTGCTCATCAAAGCAACAAAACTCCCAGTGATCATGTCTGCCCAACAACTTGATTGGGGGTCAGTGAGGGTGTGGAAGAAGTCAAGGGTCAGAGCGACTCCAATGATCCTGGCTCACTCCCTTAGGAATGGGTAGGAGGTTCAGTTACCATCTGGAAAGGAGGAAAAGAGATGGAATTATTATCAGGAAAATTGAGGGGAAAGGAAGGTACTGATAAAATTTGGGCGGGGAGTGGACTGGAGTAGGGGGAAAGACCTGTTTCTCTTTGCCCTCTGGTTGCCAGTGAATGAATGAATGTATGGAAAAACTTGCAGGTGGGAGGAGAGCAGCTGGGGTAGGACACAGTGTGGTTGCACCAGCATTTTCCTCTGGGTTGCATTAGCCAGGCTATTTAAGGAAAGGAAGAATGTGAACATCGCAGGTATATTTTGAGACAACTGGCTGGCATAATTCTGCTATGCAGAAAGATTGTGCACAAGGAGAGAGGGAAAGAGGAGTGAGACAAAGCTCTCAGGCTGGGTTAAGGGGTGTAATGGCGGTGGTCTGAGGCCCTGGGCAGGTTCATTTTTTTTGTGTGATTTCCCAATGATTATCTTATACTTTATGACTAACTAGGAATCATTAGGGAGCAGGTTATTGTGTCTGGGTCCCAGCTATCTTGTCAATCTGTGACTACATTGTTTTTGGTGCCCTTTGATACCAGGCAACATTCTACCCCGAGGGAGTGGTCCATGATGTTTCTGTCTTTCTCATTCAGCAAATGGCTGTGTATCCAATTCCACCATCTGAGACCACTCCTTTATCCCTCATGGAGTTGCTCCCTCAACAACAACAACCTTGGCCGAAACAAGTTTGTGCATTATCTGGTTTTTCCATGTGATTTATTTCAGTCTACTCACAACCATTTCATTAATCTACTCATTATTCAACAGGTAATAAGTGTCTACTATATGACCACCAATCTGTGAAAAACATTTCTTGTGTACCTACTCTATGCATCAAATAATGGGAGGAAAAGATGTCTCTTCCTATATTTAGCACAGAGAGGAGAGATTCTTCATTTCCCTCCAATTCCCCTCTCTATAGCCAATCAATGGGAAAATATTCTCAATTCTCTCTCGGCATCCCCTTCATTTCACTCACATGGCCACCATGTTCATCCTTGACTAGTGTAATGGCCTCCTAATTAGTCTCCCCAAGTCTAACCCATCCTTCACACAGTTGCTAAATGGATTTTCCCCAAAGCCCAAGTCTGACTGGGTTCTCTCATACTGAAGTCTTTCTCAATTCTCTATTGCCTCTAGGATAAAATACGAATTCTTCAGCTTGGCACATGGAGGCCTTTACACCTTGGTTCTAGCGTATCTTTGCCGATATTTCACTTCCTGCCCTTTACTCACTACATTCCAGTTAAACTATCCACCGTGTCAACATTCTGTCTCCTGTTTCTGTGGAGCACACGGTGTTCCACGTGCCTAGAATGCACTTCCTCCTCATCTTAGCCTCTCTATAGATGTTTAATCACTCATCCTTTGATTGTCTGGGTCAAAAGGAGAAAAAACAAGAGTCACAAAGCTCGTGAGGTTCCGAGGCTGCAGGCGTTTGCTCTTTGCTTATTTTCCCTGCATATGCATATGTTTTCCTGTGATATGTATATTCCTAGGGAAATCTTCGGTATTGGCCTGTGCTGCAAACTCCCTGAGATTTTGAGCACAGAAAGCGCCCAAAGGCTGAGTGAAGATGATTCTGTGTCCCCCGTTCAACAACAGCATCCTTGACAACACCTCGCCACTCCTGGATATTGTCTTGGTTGTGCTACAGTCAAAGGTTGTGGGATCTTATACCAAGGAGGAAAGGCACTGCTCTCAGTGCTGCATGCTCTCTCCTTCTCCCTCTCACTGTTCCTCTTCCTCTCCCCCCCTTCTTTCTCCCCCTCCTGCCCCCACTTTCTCTCTCATTTAATGTCTACAGTTTCCAAGTTATCTCTGACTTTGGAACTTTGGAACTTCAACTCTGCTTACCAGTACAGCTATTGGCTGATAAGGGTGCTCTAATATCTTCCTCCCATCCCACTCAACCAAAGACAAAAACCAATCTCTTTGGTCCCTATAAGGATGACTAGAATTTTTGAAAAGTGTTTTCTAAGGAAACTAAGCAAAAGAGGAGGGCAATAAAGATACATAATGGGATTTTTTGGTGAGAATTCTGGTTCATCTAAAACCTCAACCAATAATCTCATTAAACTGAAGATATTTTGACTAATAAATTAATAATTGTTTTTTGCAATGGAAGGAATCAATGTGGTGGAATGGAAAGAATGTTAGACTTGGAGTCAGAAGAGACTGGGATTTGAATTGAGCAAGTGATTCCTCTAAGCCTCAGTTACCATTTTTGTAAAATGGACATCATAATATGAGAGAGCCTACTTAGCAGAATGGTTGTGTAGATCAAATGAGATAACATACATAAAACAACTTTGTGAATTTTAGGGCTCTATAAAAACTCACGAGCCATTGCTAGCACTTAGCCTAATGCCAGAGACATAGGTGCTTACAAAATGTTTGTTGAATTAATGAATTGTTTATCACTAGTACTATTAAGAGAGTCTAGATTTTCTTACTTATTGTTCTATTGAACAGTGTTCTTCTGCTTTCCTAGAGGTCTTATAGTCTACATTTTTCTAGTCTCAAAATCCCTTTACACTCTTAAAAATTATTGAGGATCCCCCTTAAAAGAGATTTTGCTGATGTAGATTGTATCTATTGTTATTTACAATTTCTGAAATTAAAGCATCTTTGTATTATTATGAAAATTGTTTTGACTTCAAGGACCCCCTTAAGTACCTAAAAATCATACTTTAAGAAGTGTTGATCTAGATAATGGCGGTTATCCTATTATTCATTCAACATGCATTTATTGAGCACCTTGTGTATACCCTACATTCCTCTGTGCTAGGCACTAGGTATGCCCAAAGACAAAAATAAAACAATCCTTATTCTCAAAGAGATTTCTAGGGAGACAGTATGAATCAAATGCATAAACATGAAGTAATTCAAGGGGGAGCTGAGCTCATTAATACCTGGAAGAATAGGGGGAGATTAGGAAAGGGCTTATGATTGGAGTAGTTTTTATGTTGAGTCTTGACTAGAGCTGCTAGACCAAAATTCAAAATGGAAGGTGAACATTCTGGGCATGGTGGTCAAAGAGAAGGAAGAGCAAGGTCAACTTGACTAGAGAATGGAGTATGTGAGGGGGAGTAATGTGAAATCTGTCTAGAAAGGTAGACTGGGACCAAATGATGAAGGACTTTAAATGACAAAGGAATTAACCTTTTTTATCCTAGGAAGCAGAGAGAGCCCCAGAAGTTTTCTGAGTGATATTTCTTATAGCTTATGGGTTCGTGCATATTCAATTCAATTCAATAAACATTTATTAAACATCTATGTGCCAGGCACTGTGCTAAATGGGGGGAAGGAGATAAAAATAAGAAAAAGTGAATCCCTGTCCTCAAGGAGCTTACAATCTAATGAGGGAAGACAACACACACAAGGAAGTTCTTAAACATCTGTGTGTGTGCCATCCAAGGGTACTCAACACAAGGGCATCATGTTCTGTGGAATCCAAACCAACAGAACTACAGATGGAAAATGGAGAGAAAAAATTACTTCTGTTCTAGTATTCTGAACTCATCTCTCTTTCAAGTTCATTTTTCCTATCAACTAATTCTAGATTCTCTCACTGATGCCTGCCCATAGTTAATTAGTCATTTATCTTTTTTTTAAACCCTTATCTTCCATCTTGAATTAATACCATGTATTTGCTTCCAAGGCAGAAGAGCAGTAAGAGCTAGGCAATAGGGGTTAAGGGACTTGCCCAGGGTCACACAGTTAGGAAGTGTCTGAGGCTAGATTTGAACCCAGAACCTCCCATCTCCAGGCCTGGCTCTCAATTCACTGAGTCATTTACCTGCCCCATAATTAATCATTTATCCAGGAAGAGCTAACCTCCTCATCCAAGGCCATTGACTCAGAGTAATTGTTCTAAGTCCTGCTTTAGATGTTAACAGCTGACTTAATCCAATCCAATGTCCCTAGAGAAGTGGAACTTTCCAAAAGGATCTGATTAATTTTTTTTTTAACAGAGACATCAGGATACCTTTGGGTACCCTTATGCAAATATGACATCTGGGAAATATCTCTAACTGGGAACTGTGATCTCAACTTCTCTGTTCATTATCCAGCTAGCTGTTTGCAGTTGTCATTATATAGATCCTGAGGGCATCCCCTAATTCACAAGGTGAGATCCTCAGAGAAATCTAAGATTCACAGTACTCTGTGGGTCTATAACCACACTGGCCCCTACCAACGTATTTACTTTTTTTTTTTAACTCCTTACCTTCTGTCTTAGTATCAGTTCAAAGACAGAAGAGTGGCAAGGGCTAGGTAGTAGGGGTTAATTAGGCAATTGAAGTTAAGTGACTTGCCCAAGGTCACATAGCTAGGGAGTGTCTGAGGCCAGATTTAAAACCATAACCTCCTGATTCTAGGTCTGGTGCTCTAACCATTGTGCTAGCTAGCTCCCCCCAATGTATTTACTTTTAGAAATTAGCTAAAGGACACAAGCATGGACATTTAATGAACTGATACCATAAGAAATAAAGCAATAAAACATCCCCCCCTCCCCTTAGACCTGGGCCACAGTCCCCTTCAAAAATACTCTCATCAGTGGGAAGCCTGGGTATGTGTAAATACATAAAGAAGCACATGCAAAGGGAGTATATACGGCCAGGACACAGTTGGAAGAGCACACCCAAAGGGAATGTTTGGGATTTAAGTACAACCATAAGGTGCAAAGCCACTGACAAATTTAGTGATGTCATCATGTTGGTACTGAGCCAGATGACCAGTGGTCTGTCGTACGTGTAGTCTTTGCTAGATGCTGCTCTGTTCAGACGCTGCTTGGCTGTATACACTGTTCCACTGGCTAGTATGCTTCAGGATACAATTTCCACTTGATCCTGTTCTGCCACTTCTGGCTTCTCACTTCGGCTGAAGGATTATCTCTTCCTCCTGAGAAGAGAGGGCTGTGTCTGCATGCTCTTTGAGTTCCCAAGCCAGAGGCTTTTTTTACATCTCTTTTTGAAGAGCAGCTGCCCTTGCTCCAGCCATCGAACCAACTATAGCTCTAAGCTGGAGGGAAAACTTTTGCTATATATATATATATATACACACACACACACACACACACACACATTTTTTAAAAAATGCCAAAGCTTGTCTGTGCCTTTCTATAATATTGACTAATAGATCTTTCCATCCCCAGCTGGCAATTCTTTGCCCCAGGTGATAAGCTTGTTAGGAAGTCTCTGATCTCCAGGAGCTCATAGGGGAGACTATGCAAACAACTATGCACACACAAAATATATATGGATAAATTGAAGCTAGACTTAGAGGGAAGGCACTTGCATGGAGGCAGGGGGAATTGGGAAAGGCTTCTTTTAGAAGGTGGGATTTTAGTTGGAACTTTGACTTGAAGGAAGTCAAGGAAGCCAGGAGATGGAGATGAGGAGGAAGAGAATTTGAGATTAGCAGAGATCAGATAACACACAGAGTAAATGAGCTCTCCCACTGGGAGTGAAGTATCTCAGCTCAACTGAGAAAGAGTCCCTGATCTCACCCAAGAGGAAATTCCCTGAAGTCTCTAGTGTGGCAGACTGAAAATCAGGGACACGACTGAAGTACTTAGTCTTCTATGCATTAGCTCCTTTCCAGTCTTTTTTCTCTCCAGCAGCCTCTCCCTGAAGAGAGCCCAGAGCCACATTCCTCTCTGGAAACCAAAAGAACTTTCCTCTCCCAAGTATCAGGGCCAATTCCATCCTTCATGCAGGCATGGATCATTAAATAATCATTCTCTGCACCAAAGAAGAAAGTCTTAAGTAGATTCAATCTGATGTTTTATTTAGCTTGTTAGGATCTTTTTGTGCCCTGCCACCTAGCATATAAGCTATCCCTTTCATATTTATGTCATTTGAAAATCTGATAAATATATCATCTATGTCTTTCCTCAAGTCATTGATAAAAATGTTAAACAGTACAGATCCCTGGAGCACTTCAGAGGTGGCCTCCTGCCAGGTTTATTCTGAACCATTAACTCTGCATCAAGTAATTTCTAATCCATCTAGTTATATTATTATTGTCTAGTCCATGTTTCTTCATCTTTTCCATCAGAAGAGTCTGAGATATTTTATCAAATGCTTGGCTTCACTATGAAGGACTAAAACTAATACCTCTTTGTTTGTAAGATTGTAAATTACTAAAAACATGGGCACATAACTGTACAAACTGGAAGAATTTGGGGGTAGGATCAGCAAAGGTTCAAGTTCTAAATTCACATTGAACACCCCAAAATCCAAGTATTTAATAAAAAGACAGAAAATAGAGCCAAGGGCATCTGTCAATGCGGGAACCTCTTTCTCCTCCTCTTTTTCTCACAACTAGATCGCACATATAGCTTTCAATTAATAAAGGAAAATCTAAAAGATGAGACATGGGAGGAACTTGGCATAGTGGTAAGTGATGTCACGTATGCAATTTTCCCATAGCAAAAGGGAACAGTCTTCACATTGTGTTGAGTTTTATGTCAGGTAAGCAAGTTGTGGAATTATGAAAGGAACTCTGGATCTGGAATAAAAGGAAATGGAAAGCATCTCATTTCTGTTGCTGACTCTCGCTGTGACCTTGAGCAAAAGTCATGTAACCTCTCTGGGCTTCAATTTGTTGTTGTCATCTAGGTAGTGCTTTAGTCATTTAGGTAGTGCATATATGTGTCATGGCTTATGATACAGGCTAGTCCTTTCTTAAGTCACTAGCCAGCACCTCTCTATATTCTATATCATAAGTCACATTCTCTGAATCTGCCTTTGGTAACTAAACCCCCTCCCCCCCATCTGTCTGTCTCAGTGTATTTCCCTGCTAGCAACTGGATAAATTGTCTCTGGTTCAATTTTTCTGGTCAGCTAGTCAGTGGAGGGAAGGAAGAGGAGTCAAAAATCCTTTCTTCCTCCTCACCTAACTCCTCTTCCAAGAGCAAATCCTTTTCAGGATCCTGGATTTTCTTCTACGTCTGACTCAAATTCTTGAATTGACATAAACTGGAACACTTCTACCAAGGATTGGCCAAACTTGAATTGACTTCTTGTTTTTATACATAGGCTCCATGACTGATTCTCTCAATCAGTGACAAACTATTTCCTGTGTGATTTTATTTCTTTATCTAATGTTCAAAATTCTCTCATCCTCTTAAGCTGTTTGTTGTACACATTGTGGTGGGTTTCTAGGAAAGTTCCATAACACTTTATTTATATTTTGTGATTACAACTTTGGCCCATTGATTCATTGACTTTTTTAACTGAGAGGTCTAGGTCTTCTGTGATTACCTCCAACACTCACACACACATACCCATATGGCCCTATATTTCACAAAGAGAAGCAGGATCTGAACTAATGATCAGAGTTTAGGTGAGCAACAGAAATCCAGAATGTGTAGCAGCCAGAAGTCAACTTAAGATGAGTTGTCCAAAGTCTATGAAAATAGTCAGAAAAGAGACCTATAGGAACCGTCATATCAGATTGAGTTGGCTGCTTAAGAGGAGGGACAACTCAGACCAGAGAATGGGTTTATGGTACCATTTTTTCTAGTTTTTCTAGTTGACACAACATGGAATCTAGGAACCCCACACTTGTGGCTTAGTGGGATCTGGTGAACCCCAGGTTTCAGGACTAGCTTGTAGGTTGGAAACCCCAAAATTTGTACTTGTTCCCTTTTCCCCTGGGAATCCACCCTGAAGGGAATCCCAGGCTAGCAGTTTCAGAATGGGTGGGGGACCCTCAGGTGAATGACACAGTCCTAGTTGGGTGGGACTAAGCATATGCTAAGGACCCTTTTTGTTTTAGGTAGTCTCCCCTATTGTATCAGACTCTTTCCCAAGAAGACCACACCTGGGCAGGAACCATCCTTTAGTATCCATTGGAAGCAGCCCCTTCTCTTACACCCTAGCCTCTAGTATGATTCCTTTCCCAAGTTTGATTGGATCCCATCAGTGTAGTTTGAACACTCCTATTTTCTTTGTAGCTATAGTGATGTCAATCATCTTTCCCTGCCCTGGATTCCCCAATGTGTATAAAGGTTCCCCAAATTCTTTTGTTCCTTGGAGTCATCATCTAGCCTTGGGGCACTCCCAGGGATAACATCCTCAGAGTCCAGGGTTTATACCCTGTAAAAGTTGTGACTCCAGACTCTGAGTAAAGAATTAAATACTGGACTCATCCCTATCCTGATGAAAGACTTGGTTTTTCTGACTATTTGATAGTTCTGTGTTATTTCCACGTTAACAGTACTTGTATCTTTAAGGCATAGCTTGACTGCCCTCCTAATCTGGTGACCTGCAAATAGATGAAGAAATTAGACTCAGAGAAAATAGTAGCATCTTAGATATTGCATAGATAACAAATTTCAGTGCTTAAGATTTTGATGGTCTAGCCAAATAAACAAGTAAATAATTAACAATGATGTCAACATGGAAATCTAGAGATCCCCAGTTTATTTAGTTTAAGTATAGAAACCCCAGGTTTTGACCTTGTCACAGGAGAGTTTCCCCCTGAGGGAAGGTCCCTCTTCACCAGACAGTGAACTTCCTGGTAGTTTGGGTGGGAACAGCTAATCCCATCCAATATTGAACATCCCTTTTGTCCCAATGGTTTCTTCCCCCTAGGCTAAAGTCCATGACCAAGGTGACCCAGCCCTAGGCTGAGTCTTTCCCTTTTGTGTCCATTGTAGGGCCCCAGCCCCTCACTATTATTCCTGTCCGGAACTCTTCATTTTCCTTTCTTACCATTGTAAAGTCAATCAACTGTCCCTCTAATCCTAAAGCCCCCAGGTCATCTAGAGTGGTATATAGGTTCCCTAAGTTCTTTTGTTCCTCGGAGTCCATCCTGAGTCGGTGGCACTCCCAGGGGCTGGTGACCAGAGCGTCTTGACTATGCAGTCTTGGAAAGCAGCTCTGTTGTCGTAGTAGCAGCGCTAACCCCTTTTCCCTTGATTAAAGAGTGATTTTGACTATTTAATAGTTCTGTGTTTTTCCTAGTTGACATTAATGGAGGTCCCACCGAGATCTGAAGTCCCCTCGGCCTGAGCCCTCCAGCTAACGAGGACCCCAGACTTGAGGTACCTCACACAACCTGTTTGGGGTTGGGTCAGGAGTCCGGTTAGCAAGGGCCAGGTAAGCGGCTCTCTCGGAGGAAGGACTCGCATCTCTGGTTTGGGAATAACTCGCTCTTTAATTAAGGGATCCTTAGTCAATTTGTCCATAGTCATTGGACATGGGTAACAGCTTGTCTGTTGTCCCAAAATTTGGTGGGGCGGTCTGTAGCCCAAAGAAATACGGCCGAAAGTTATATGGTTTCAAAGTATGGACCTGATGCAAGCAAGTATTTAGAGAAGTGGCAAGCAATGACAAAGGCCAATCCGAAGGTAAGCTGGCCAAGGTGGGGTTCACTCAATGAGGAAAGGATGTTGTTTCTGCAGTCTGTTTTAAGTGAAGCAGGTCAAGAAATTGAAGGAGACGAAAGAGAAATCTTCAACCAATGGCTCGAGGAGTACACCCAGAGAAAACACAGGTCAGAACGGTCCATAGACCAGGAGAAGGGTAAGAACCAGAGAGAGGTGAGGGCCAGGAGAGCTGGTCAGAGGCGTGAATGGTTGGCTGAAAGTTTTGAATGGGAAACTCAAGTTTGGGGTGTGAGAGCCTTGAGTGTTCAATTGAGGGTCTGAGTAACTGCTTTAAGTTGATTAAAAGAGAGAAAGTTTCTTCATGAATTGAGATACAATGGTTTGAGGTTTAAATGGTTTATTATTTAAATAGTTTTGCAAAAAAAAAAAAAAAAAGCTCATAGAAGCTTAAGAATTTAAGTTCTGGATTTCTCAAATTTTTTTTCTGTGGGCTTTTGCTTGTATTGTATGTCTAATGGATTCCTTAGGCGGAGACTTCGCTAATAATCAAAGGCTTGTGATTTAAATGTTAGCAAATAATGTCTGTAAGTTGTGTTAACAATGAATTCCTCCCAAAAGTTGAAGAGGTGAGACCAGAACTGGTGATCTGGATATGGGAATATCCAACAGGAGGCAAAAGGAGGTCCAGAAATTCTTAACTTTAAGGTCTAATTTTTCTTCCCAAAGTTTTGGTCTTGTTAATGGGTGAAATATTGTGTATCAAGCACAGTTAATATTAGTAACAAGGTGCATTTTATTCTAGGTACTAATTGGTTATTTGAGTGCTATAACTTTACATTTTTCCAAGCTGTTAATTGTTTTCAAATAGCAAAGTGTGAGTTCTGGAGTAAAGAAAGTTCATTTTAGGATGGTCAACTGCAGACCTGACTGGTCATTGAATTGGTGTAAATGACAAGAAATAATGGGGAAAAGGGTATTGCTTTAAATGGTAAGGAAGCCCAGAACATTTTAAACTGACCAACAAATTTCCTCTTTAGAAGCGGCTTTAGCCTTAGGCCAAAGTGGCTTGAGGCAAGGATAAGAGAAAGGGAAACTTGGAGCCAAAAGTAAATTAGAGCAAAAAAAAAAGGAAAGAAAGAAAAGAAAGGAATTGTAGAAGTATTCAGAGTTAAAGGTAATTTCTAAGCTTTCTTAGTAATCCTAAATTTTGTGTTTGGAAAAACATATTATTGGTTTTAGATTCTGAAAAAGTAAAAGGATCATAAACTATAAACTAATTTTTGAATTCTTAAGGTAAATTTCCAGAGTGCAACCATTACAATAGATTTTTGTTTTAAAAGACCAGTGATTACTGATAACTAATTTTTACTTTTTTTAGTGGAGAGAACTAATGGTTTTGTGATCATTATTTCTGATGATCATTGGCACATGACCGCTAATAAAGGAATTTCTCACCTGGGAAATTCTAAAATTTTTAGGAATGTCCTGTATTTTACCACCCCAATTCTGAAGTGTGGGTGAAGTGATTAAAACCTATTAGTTTAATTTCAAGACATTTCTTAAGAGCCAAAAGCCTGGACAAGATTTTCCTGTAGCCTATAATCTGAAGGATTCTTGAAGAAGACATCCCTACGAGAAACCTGAAGGAGCCCCAAGATATTGGATCCGGATAAGTATTGGGTCTCATCATTTTCATTGACTAGAAATGTTTCTGTAGCAGACATAAAACTATTTTTATTTCCCCTGAAGATTCTATTTACCCTGAGCAAAGTCCCTTTTAAGTAGAAAACCTGGAAAGGACAGAGCTATTCCCCAAACTTAGTGGAAGTAAGAAAAGTTTTAAAAGGGAACATTTTTACCTGACTACGGTTTGAAAGTGACAGCTGAGAATTTGCAGCAAAGATTCCAGAGTGCTAATTTGTCTCAAAGTAGTATCAGAAGAGGTTAGGAAGAAATGATGGAGCCTAGAAATGATTGTTAGTAATAGAAGATAAATATTTTAAATCTGGACCATGGTTATGGTTAAGTAGCTAAAAGGAATGAAATCAATTTCAAAATCCCTAGCATCTCAACCTCCCTAAAGGGGGGTGTGTGAGTTGAGTGTATAAGGTTTTAAATTAAGGAAAAATTAGAAGCATTTTAATAGTGAGAATTTTTCTGCTTTTATATTTCTACAGTTTGTAGGATTTTTATATTTTGGTAAAGTAAGGCAATCTTTCTGATTAAGCATGTAAATTACATGATTTTATGTGTGGAAAAGACATTATTAAAAATTAAGATGGAATTACAGATTTAAGGTTAGCAGTGTGGATAATCCTTATAGTGAATAAGCATATAGGGAGTAGATCAAGTCCCGTTAAAGAATGTGTTTATAGATCTCTCTTAAGTTTTCTCTTGCAGCAGCAAGGAAGCTGGCTGATACCAAAGGAGGAGCCTGCCAGAGGACAGAAGTCTGAGAGAGAGGAGGCTGAAGGCATCATCAGGACCCACCAGAAGTGAAAGACTTAAGACTTTGGGAATTGGGGTAGTGTTTTGATTGTTAGTCAGTTTTTGGCCAAAGGCAGACTGCCTGCCTTTCTGGCTCAATTGACAATGCGCCGGTGGCATTGGGGAATGCCCCCAAATGCCAATCACCAGTATCTGTGTCCCTAGACTTTCCCACCAGTAGGGGATGGAGTCCAATCACATATAGCATTACTCATTTGTCCATGTTTGGTCAGCGACGTTCAGTCTTGACCAAAAGGGGGGTGTGTCAACATGGAAATCTAGAGATCCCCAGTTTATTTAGTTTAAGTATAGAAACCCCAGGTTTTGACCTTGTCACAGGAGAGTTTCCCCCTGAGGGAAGGTCCCTCTTCACCAGACAGTGAACTTCCTGGTAGTTTGGGTGGGAACAGCTAATCCCATCCAATATTGAACATCCCTTTTGTCCCAATGGTTTCTTCCCCCTAGGCTAAAGTCCATGACCAAGGTGACCCAGCCCTAGGCTGAGTCTTTCCCTTTTGTGTCCATTGTAGGGCCCCAGCCCCTCACTATTATTCCTGTCCGGAACTCTTCATTTTCCTTTCTTACCATTGTAAAGTCAATCAACTGTCCCTCTAATCCTAAAGCCCCCAGGTCATCTAGAGTGGTATATAGGTTCCCTAAGTTCTTTTGTTCCTCGGAGTCCATCCTGAGTCGGTGGCACTCCCAGGGGCTGGTGACCAGAGCGTCTTGACTATGCAGTCTTGGAAAGCAGCTCTGTTGTCGTAGTAGCAGCGCTAACCCCTTTTCCCTTGATTAAAGAATGATTTTGACTATTTAATAGTTCTGTGTTTTTTCTAGTTTGACAATGATAATAATTAACACTTATATAGTGCCTTAAGGTTTGTGATATTCCTTATAAATATTATCTCATTTTATCCTTATAACAACTGTGGGAAGTGTTGTTGTTGTTTTTCAGGCATTTCAGTTGTGTCTGATTCTTCATGACCCCATTTGGGGTCTTCTTGGCAAAGATACTGGAGTGGTTTACCATTTCCTTCTGGAGCTCATTTTATAAATGAAAAAATCGAGGCAAGCAAGGTTAAGTGACTTGCCCAGGGTTATACAGCTAATGTCTGAGGCCAGATTTGAACTCAGAAACATGTCCAATGTTCTATCCCCTGCACCATTTAGCTCCCTATGAGAAGAAGGTGCTATGATTATCCCCATTTTATAGAAATTGAGGCAACTAACTAAAGGTGACATGACTTGCCTAGGATCACACAGCTATTAAGTACCTAAGGCTGGATTTGAACTCAGGTCTCCTGTTTTCAGGTTCAATATTCTATCTATTGCATTACCTAAGTGCCCCCAAATCTGTCCAATGTCAAATATGCATTATCTAAGAGGTATTCTGCGTAATGTACTGATGGGAACTGATGGGAATTCAAAAACAAGGATTGAGTGACTGTTAGATCTTTATCATAATGCCACAGGGTCCATTTCCCAGCTGAAGAGATATCCCTCCAACACTAAAAGTTCCCTAGGTCTGGATAAGTGGAGAGGAGGAATATTAGACTACCCTAACATCTAGTAAGGGGAGATAAGTCTGAAAAAGGTAGCCTATAGCCAGATTGTTAAAGGCTCTGAACATCAAACAGAAGAATTTGAATTTTATCCTAGAGGCAAAAGGAAGCAACTAAAGATTCTTGAACATGTGCAAAACATGGAGGCATATTTTATGAATTCTGATTTAGTGGGATTGTTTCTTTTCTTGTCTTTGTATTCCTACCACTTAGGTTAGTGCTTTGAACTAAACTCCACCCAAAGCCTTCCTTAATAGTGGACCTGAGCTTTACAGTTCCCTCCCCCTTGGATCTGCAATTTCACTTGATCTCAACTCCATTGGATAAGGTGCCCCTCCCCACTTTCCAGCTTCTTGGGTGATATCTTCCTCAATTGATTGTATGCTCCTTAAGGGAGGAACTATCTTTTTCTTATTTGTATCCCCAGGGCTTAGCACATAGGAAGCACTTATTAAAAGTTTATTGAAATGAATTTGCATGCAGCAGGTGCTTTAAAAATATTTTCTTATTTAAAGGGAACTGTGATCTTGATCCAGGAGATTCCCTCCAACAAATCAGAACATAAATCATCCACACTTGCAAGCTATCTCCATGACCTCCCATAATTTCAACACAGGGGATGTACCCAAAATGTTAGTTCTTATGTTTTTCTGGCATTATAAGTGTATCAGTGGAACACTAGCTATCTTTATGTACAAGGAAAAATCTTAACTTCTAAACTCTACCTTGGGAAATAAAATCTGAGGAAGACAGTAGGGATCCAAGGTCTATAAGGCCAAGACACAGGTCTAAAGAAGGGATGCATTCGGGTTAGCATGTCAGGATCAAGCACAAATTGAGTTGAAGGAAAGGATCTGAGCTGTGGAAGGATCAGAGGAAATTCAGACAAGTAGTCTTCTATGTCTGATTATTGGACTTGACCTGCCTCAGTCTAGGGATTCTAGATGAAGGGGAATGCTAAGCAGAGTGATCTAGGAATGGGAGAAGAGCAGGAGGATCTCTTCCTCTGAAATGAAATAAATTTAGATTCTATGTGGGTATCATTGAAGAAAATTGTGGCCACTTTGGTAGCCATGGGGAGAATGTAGCATGGAAGGAAGTGGACCCTTGAGGTAGGGGGTTAATGATGATCCAAGATGGTATCATAGTCTTGGGATGTGAAGAGCTCACTGACAAATTTAGGGATACTGCTGCTCAAAGAGAATGAGGAATCTGCAGGAGATTTTGGGGTTTTCTGATCTAGTCTTTGACATGGGTAATAAACCTTGCCTCTGCCTTACCCTGGAAGATTCCTCGGACCTTGTAGCATTGTCCTCTGATAAGTTTCTCTAGGAACCACCATTTTGAGGAAGTGACTAGGCTAGCCCCATGCTTACTCCTTTACTTCTCTCCTATCTGGAATCTTTTCTTATTCATAACCCTGTGCTGGTACCTTTCATTCCTTCTCACCACAGGTTTTTGAGTTCCCTTTTATATATTGTGGCATCCCAGGTATATTCTAATCTTGAAAATATTATTGATGTATTAATATTGTAACCTATGTGCTCATGGACCAGACTCATGATCATATTATTTCTTGATCATTGTATTTAATTGGTACTCTATTAATTCTGACCACTATCCAAACCTACAGTCCAAAGGTCAAAAGAATTCCTGGGCAGGACATTAGCTGCCACAGAGTCCTAGCTCCTAACTTGACAGACCAGATTCCCTACCAGGTCACATGTTTGATTAACCTCCTCCTCTTTGATCTTATGGTTGTCAATTGAGCCAATGTCAAATCATATGCCACGTCACATGTTTATTAGCTACCTCCCATTCCTCATTCGTTGATTCTCCAATTAAAAATTGGGGACACATGTAGCTTGCTCTCTCTTTTCCACCATCAGAGGAGCATGCAAGCTGGAGCCCATGTTGTTGAACTTTTCGTCTCTGAGTTTTTCTTCCTTTATTGTGTTCCGTCTCTCGACCCCCTTCACTTATTTTCCCTCAGTTTCTACCTTCCCTTCTCAGATGTCCACCCATGAAGATATTAATTTGTGGCTGCAGGCAGCTATATATATTATCTTCCCCATTGATATAAGTTCCTTGAAATCAGGGACAATCTTTCACTTTCCTTGTATTTTTGTTTCTAGCACTTAGTATACTGACTGGCACATAGTAAATTTTCAACAAATGTTGATCTGAGGTACCACCTTATATCTATCAGTTTGGCTAACATGGCAGAAAAGGAAACTGTAAATTTTAGAGGGACTGTGGGAAAATTAAGATATTAATACACAGTGGAGTTTTGAATTGATCTAACCATTTATTTGGCCATATAGCCTTCCCTTATCCATAAGACTTACAGTTAAACTATTCTGTGTTCCCCTAATTTGTTTATGATATCACTTTATTTCTAAATCAGGTATTCATTTTGACTTCATCTCGGTGTATAGTGTGAGATGTAGGATTATGATTAGATTCTGTCATACTATTTGCCAATTTTCCCAGAAGTTTTTGTCAGATAGTGAATTATTCTCCCAAAAGCTTGGATCTTTGGATTTATCACAACCTAGGCTACTATGGTCATTACCTACTGTGTTGATTACCTAGCCTATTCCATTGATCCACTATATTTCTTATATACTTATATACAACACTAGATTGTTTTGATGTTTACCACTTTACATTTTAAGATCTGATATGACTAGACCTCTTTCCTGCAAATTTTTAAAAATTGATTGCCTTGATATTTTTGACTTTTTGTTCTTCTTTTATTATTTTTTCTAACTCTATAAAATAATTTTTGGGTAGTTTGATTGGTATGGCACTTAATAGATGAATTAATTTAGGTAGGATTGTCATTTTTATTAGGGTTGCTTGGCCTACCCATGAATAATTAATGTTTTTCCAATTGTTAAATCTGACTTTATTTGGGTGAAAAGTGTTTTGTAATTGTGATCCAACCATTCTGGAGCACAATTTGGAACTATGCCCAAAGAGGTATAAAAGTCCTGAATGACCACATACAAAATCTTAAAGAATAGAAGATGACCTACAAGTGGGCATCCTGGTTGACCTGAATGACCTTGATCAGACCTCCTCCAGAAGTAGCTCAGTGGTTTGAGAGCCAGACCTAGAGAAGGGAGATCTGGGCCCAAATGTGACCTCAAATACTTCCTAGCTGGGTGACCCTGAGCAAGTCACTTAACCCCCATTGCCTAGCCCTTACTGCTCATCTGCCTTGGAACCAATATACACTATTAATTTTAAGATGGAAAGTGAGGACTTAAAAAAAAAAAGAACTCTCCCAAGTGTGAGGATTTATAGGTCTAGAAGCATAGTGGTCCATTTGTGACAGACACCCCCAAAAGGAGAAGCAGAAAGATATAAATGAGTGGATGGGTGCTTGGCTACCAAAAGGTTTCCAAAGGAGTCCCAAAGTCTAGCTGGACCAGTGTCTTTGTAAAGCTTTCTGGGTACAACTTCATCTTTGACTACCATGAATTACAATTTGGGCAAGAAGGTGTAGCATAATAATGGCTAGCGTTTATATAGTTCTTTAAGATCTGCAAAGTGCTATACATCTATTTCATCTTGTGGAGAGAGGGTTGGCCTGGGTTCAAATACCCCTCAGACATTTTCTAGGACCCCTGCAAAGTCAAAAAGGCCTCTAGCCCAATTCTGGGATCTTTCCAAGGTGGTGGTATAAACAGCGAATCTCCCCTAGACCTTACCCTTATTTGCTGACTCGGGTGGGAGCAGAACTTCTGTAGCTTATCTCCCATGAGTTTCTCTGCCCCTGAACCATTTGCTAAAGCAACATTTAGACTCGGAGGCCCTTTAAGTCTTGGACTTTGCTATGCCCCCAGGAACATGTCTGGGACACAATACTTCCTTGGGCAGAGGTGACAGATGGTCTCACTGGGTAGTGCATTAAACAGTGCCCAGATTTTGCATGGGAAAGACAGTGATTGAGGGACCAGCAGCTTTGTTTCTTGGCCTCGGATGCTGGCCACATTTTCTCTCCATCTTTATATTTTATGGGTTCCCAATTTGGGATCTGTTTCCCTGGAAGTCTTTGGAGAGAAGATCAAATGATTCTCCCTTGTAGATCTCATGGGTGAATTCAGCCAACCACAGTCCATTTTAGCACAGAAATAAGTAAGAACTTTTGGTTCAGCTGGAGTAGAGCTAAGGCAGCTTCTCTTCAAGATAGGGGGAGGCCCCCGTCTAACCTCGAGGACAAGACAAGTTCATTCTAGTTGGGTCTGGTAGCAACATAGTAGAATCTAAGAGTATCCTTTCAGGTCAGCCCAGCCACTCTGGCTTCTATAGTCTGTGAATGGCTCTTTGGATGAGCTGGGGAATTGCAAAGTAAAGCCACAGAATCTCACAAATTCTCCGCGCTGGAAGGCCCTCTAGTCCAACTGGGACCCAACCCTGAATCCCCTCTAGGGCCTCAGTGATGGGTGTCAGGGAAGGGAAATCCACTGCTTTCCAAGGCACTGGATTCTATCATGGAATTGCTGCAATTGTTAGAAAGTCTGTCTTTGCATTGAGTTGCAATCTGCCTCTGCAACTTCTACCCATTGATACTTGTTCTGTTCACTGGGGCCAAGTAGAAGAAGCCTATCTCTCTTCTTCTTCTTCTTCTTTTTTTTAATTTAAACCCTTACCTTCCACATTATAATCAATACTGTGTATTAGCTCCAAGGCAGAAGAGTGGTAAGGGCTAGGCAATGGGGGTCAAGTGACTTGCCCAGAGTCACACAGCTAGGAAGTGTCGGAGGCCAGATTTGAACCTAGGACCTCCCGTCTCTAGGTCTGGCTCTCAATCCACTGAGCCACCCAGCTGCCCCCTTATCTCTCTTCTACACATGGAAGCTTTTCTAATATTTAGTCTTCTTTTCTCCAGCTTAGGTAGCCTTAGATCTTTGTGTGAACCAGTATGGCATGATCTCTAGCCTCCCCACCATTCTGATTGTGTTTTTCTGAATAATCTCCAGCTTGTCAGAGTCTTCTTAAAATATGGCACCCAGAACTGTACAGCATACTCCAGATGTGGTCTCATCAGGATAGCAGGATAAGGGCAGCTAGTTGGCACAGTGAAGAGAAGGAAGCCAGGAAGACCTTAGTAAATCTGGCCTCAGACACTTCCCAGCTGTGTGACCCTGGGCAAGTCACTTGACCCCCATTGCCTAGCCCTTATCATTCTTCTGCCTTGGAACCAATATATAGTACTGATTCTAAGACAGAAGGTAAGGGTTAAAAAAAAAAGGAAAGAAGATACCAAGATGGGGACAGCTAGGTGGCACCGTAGATAGAGTACCAGGCCTGGAGTTGGGAAGACCTGGGTTCAAATTTGACTTCAGAATTTTCTATCTGTGTGACCCTAGCTAAGTCACTTAAAAATTAAAAATTTAAAAATTTGCCTTAAAAAAAAATAGCAGTACAGCTGCTTTCATCTTTTGGGGTAACATGCTTCTCTAGCAACTCCAGGATGGCATTGGTTGTCTTGAGCTGCCATGTCACTTCTGCCTCTGTTCCTCTCAGGACCCACCAACATCTGACTAGCCCTGGGCAGCCGAGAGCACAAAGGAAGGGCAGAAAGCAGCCACGTCCTCTCCTTGGGTCCTAGAGGCAAGCCTTCCATGCTGCGGAGATGAACCTCAGCCTGGCCTCTCTTCTGGCTCTCATCTGCTTCTGCCTCCTTTGGTCTGAGACATAAATCAGCTTCTTCCTTTGACATTTATTGCCTGGTTGGTTAGCGTCTCTGGACACCAATGTTGACTTTTTTTTTTAAAATCTGAATTTCATTTCCTGTCTGTTGTTTTAGATTTACACTGTGGACCTTGGCCCGGTCATTGGGTTTTTTTCTGGACTGCACCCTTCTGACGGTCCTAGAATACTCAGACATAGAAGGTAGTCTCTCCTACTAGACTGAAGAGAATGCCCTTCTCTACACTTATTTTTTTTTATTTTTTTAAACCCTTACCTTCTGTCTTAGAATCAATACCCTGTATTGGTTCCAAGGCAGAAGGACAGGAAGGGCTAGGCAATGCGGGTCAAGTGACTTGCCCAGGGTCACACAGCTGGGAAGGGAAATGTGTACATACATATTCATATCCAAGTTAAGTACCCCTACATCACAGATCTAGGGCTGGAGGGAACCTTAAGGGCCATATAATCTAAGCTCCTTATTTTATAAATGAGGAAATGAAGGGCTAGAAATATTAAGCAATTGGCCCAAGATCACATAGTAAGCAGAAGAGCTGGGTGGGATTCAAACTCAGGGTCCATGACTTCCAATTTAGCACTCTAATCATCCCATAATGAAGCTCCTGAATTAAGATTTCTGTGGCATGTGATAAATCCCCTCTTATTAGCCTTTTCACTGAGGGCTTGGATCACTTGGTCCATAGTCCCCAGCATCTAGTCCTGCCCTTTACCCAGAAGGAAGGCCCATTACCAAGCTGTAATAATCACCTTTTCATGGAGAAGTACATACCTGGGGCCACCAGGTAGCTCCATGGATTGAGAGTCAGGCCCAGAGGTCCTGGGTTCAAATCTGGCCTCAGACACTTCCCAGCTGGGTGACCCTGGGCAAGTCACTTGACCCCCATTGCCTAGCCCTTACCACTCTTCTGCCTTGGAGCCAGTACACAGTATGGATTCTAAGATGGACGGTAAGGGTTTAAATAATAATAATAATAATAATAAAAGAAACCTTCTGAAAGCCTATTTTGTCGATATAGGAAAAAGAATGGCGAGGACCTGTCTGTCTCTGTCTTTCTTAATAGAGAAATGCTAAGGAGTTGTCTAAGCCACGTAGAGGTTAAAAGACTTGCCAGGAGTCATAAAATGACTGAACATCAGTCGTGGGGTCTGAATTCAAGTCTTGTGTATTTGTATATGTGAAAGTGTAGGCATGTGTGTATTTGGGCATGTATGTGCATGTATGTGCATGCATGTGTGCGCATGTGTGTGTGTGTGTGTACACAACAGAATGAGATAGGAAGCAACCTCAGCAAGTAATGTGACCGAGGGGTGCATTGTAGGATAGGAGGAAACCAAGGGAGTATAGTGACAGGCTTCTCCTTGCTTGGTTGGCCAAGCAGTTTGCCAGTTTAATAGTTTAAAGCTGCACTAAGACATACATCTGTACACACACACACACACACACACACACACACACACACACACGTGTGTGTGTGTGTATTCATGACCCCATTTAGGGTTTTCTTGGCAAAGATACTGGAGTAGTTTGCTATTTCCTTTTCCAGCTCATTTTACAGATGAGGAAACTGAGGCAAAGAGGGGTAGGTGACTTGACCAGGGTCTCACAGTGTCTGACACCAGATTTGAACTCAGGAACCGGACTGTTTCTAACTCCAGACCCATTACTTTATCTACTGTGCCACCTAACTGTGCCCCAACATGTGTGCATGTGTATATGTATACATGTATACACTTGTGTTTATGTATATACATAGATGCGTGTGTGTGTGTTTGCATGTGTGTCTCTGCGTGTGCTGTAGCTCCAATAGCTGCTAATTGCCCGTAGGATAAAACTTCAAACCCTTCTGTTTGGCATTTAAAGCTCTTTGCAGTCTCGCTCCAGCCTGCCTTTCCAGGCTCGCTGCACATTACTCTCCTTCATATACTCGGTGTTCCACGTTGGCTTACTTTCTAGGCTTCACTACGCGGTTTTCTATCTCCCAGCTCCATGCCTTTGCAATGGCTGTTTCCCGTGCATCGTGCTTTCCTTACCTCGGTCTCCTAGAAGCCTTAGTGCCCACCCATTCTCCAATATTACACTGGCACGTAGTAGGTACTTAGTAAATACTTGTCATTCCTGTCAAATGAGCAAATCCACCGTTTTATTCTGCCCCCCACCCCCTGCATTGATACAAATCGCCATCCCTCTGGGCTTAACGGAATAATTTCATAATTTGCTTTAGTGAAAAACGTTCATTATTATTATCATGATTGATCTTCTAGTGATGAAACGGTCCAAATAGAACTAGAATGGTTCTTAGATGATGGGCATATAGTCTATCACTAGACCCTAACTGGATGCCCAAAGGCACCAAGAAACCTCACTTTAATGGTACCCTTATTCATCTCATATTTCAGTGCTCATGATGAGAATTTTAAAAAAGATTCCTCTGAAGATACCCACAATTTGTGTGCCAACTTTTTTTTTTAATTTGGAAAATTGTATTTAATTAATTAATTTAGAATATTTTCCCGTGGTTACATGATTCATGTTCCTTCCCTCTCTTTCCTCCAACCCCCTCCCTTAGCCGATGTGCAAGTCTACTGGGTTTTACATGTGTCATTGATCAAGACCCATTTCCCTATTATTATTAATTGCACTAAAGTGATTGCTACATCCCCAATCATGTCCCCATCAAACCATGTGATCAAGCAGTTGTTTGTTTGTTTTTTTCTTTTTTCTGTGTTTCTACTCCCACAGTTCTTTCTCTGGATGTAGATTGTGTTCTTTCTCATAAGTCCCTCTGAACTGCCCTGGGTCGTTGCATTGCTGCTAGTAGAGAAGTCCATTACATTCAATTGTGCCACAGTGTATTAGTCTCTGTGTACACTGTTTTCCTGGTTCTGCTCCTCTGGCTCTGCATCACTTCCTGGAGGTTGTTCCAGTCTCCATGGAATTCCTCCAGTTTATTATTCCTTTGAGCACAATAGTATTCCATCACCAACAGATACCACAGTTTGTTCAGCCATTCCCCAACCAAAGGGCATCCCCTCATTTTCCAGTTTTTTGCCACCACGAAGAGTGCTGTGCCAACATTTGTTGCTGAGGATGATGTGACCAATGCAAGGATGAGCATAGGGCAAAAAATATGTTTGAGAACATGGCTCATGAGTAAGAAACAAAAGAATTCAAAGACTTGATAAAAATCAATACTAAATTAGAAGTTTAACATAGTGTCTGACAAAACAATAAGTGCTTAATAAATGCCCTACTTATTATCTCTTTGTGTCTCTGTATCTGACTCAGTCTCTCTCCCTCCCCTACTCTTTTTCTATCCCCCTCCATCCATCTCTCAGAAAGAATAAAAAAGAGGTCACGGCATGCAATTGAGGCAATTGCAATCTAACCTATGTTGATACTGAAAAATGAATGAGAATAGATCCGACAAAAGACCTTTAGGAACCTCAGGTTAACCAGAGGAAGGTAATATAAATGTAAATCTATTACAACAAGGAGGTCAAATGAGCCTCAAGGAGCAAACACAGAATTTCCTTGCCAAGTAGAGAGATGGTAGCCAAGGACAATAGCAGTGCCATGAGATAGTGGCCAATGGGAGCCCAGACATTAGAGCATGCACAGTATGCTCTACCTATTGGTAATCCCAGTGGAGGCTTGGTGGTCTGCTTTTGAAAATGTCAGTTCACAAGCATTAAGTGATTATTATGTGCCAGGCACTGTGCTAAGCACTAGAAATACAAATACATACAAAAAGAAAGTCAGTCCCTGCCTTCAAGCAGCTTAAATTCTAAAGGAGGACAGCATTACCAAAAAGGAAGTTGAAAAGAGATGGGGGTAAGGAATCTGGAGCAGGGGCATGATGGAGAAGTCTAGATTGCCTAGTGAGAAATGAGAAGATGACTGGCCTCCTTAAATGGAAGTTCTAGGAGGAGCCATCTAATATGAGATGGTGTCAATACCAAGGCTGACATCATCTTCCAGGATGAAAAGGATTCTGTTACATGAGAAGTCTGAAGTTCAGTCTGGTAAGAAATACATGATGATGTGTAATGCTTCTAATTCAGAGCATGCATAATATCCTTTAACTGTTTCCTGTTAGCTTACTGTCTAGTGATGCAAAGCTTTTTAACTGGTTACTGTGCCAAAAATGAATGTGTATACAAAATGCATGAACAGACATCTAGCTGATGGTTTTCAAGCAAGTAAGGAGAACTGCTATGAGATCTTGAGGAGGGAAGAAATAACATTAGATGCCCACCCACCTAACTTGGGCTACCATGTGGCTATGCATAGCTCTAATGTTTCTTCTTTCTGTAATGTTTATTCTTTCCTGATCTTAGGAGAATGAGTACTGGAATCAGAAAAGACCTTGTGAGTTTTGAAAGGTGGAAAGAACCACCAGAGAATTAGCAATGGGAATCTGTTGCAAAGTGAACTGTTGAAGCTAGTGAGAACCTAGTCCTGGGGAGTGATAGGCTGGACCCATTCCCACTATCTTCTGTAAGCCAGTAATCATTGCAAACCACATAAGTGAACTAGGTGGGTGGAATATCACTAATCACTCCTTTCAGTTTACTCCCCATAAGGACTAAGGTCGTAGAGGAGAGATCACTTCCAGTTTTGGAGATTTTTGTACTTTAGATCTTGTCATATCTTCTCAGTAACTTTCTCTTTATAAAATCCCACTGGTTCCAGTTGGTTAACTGACCTTGAGCAGTAATTACCTGTTAGATGATATTGGAGTAATATTAACTAAACATTGATATTGGACAGGAATATATCAGATGGAGCACATGAGCTTGTTGTCATGGAGAAAGTCTATAAACTGAGTCAGTTTCCTCATTGGCAAAATGAAGGGGTTGGACAGGATGGCCTTTGAAGTCTTCTTCTCTAGATCTATGATCCCTTCTATCTGTCATCTAAGAAATTAGGAGGCTAAGAGAGAGTGAAGAAAGCTATACATGTATTATCACGCAAAACATGTTTCCATATTATTCATTTTTGTAAGTGAATTTATAAGAAGCCTTACCTCCATTTAAATTCTATGCTAGTCTTCCTACATGACAGTGAACCCTTTTGGTGAGAATGCAGCTCCCTGAATTATGCCTCTTTTTATATCAACAATCTGAGGAACACTGAACAACAGTTATCTCTGGTTGACTATAGCAGGAAATCTTGGATCATCTTAACATAGACATGGAAGACAATTTGGCTGGTATTAAGAGATTTAAAATCTCATGTAGAAAAATTTATGTATATAATTAATTTTTAAACCAAAAATATGGAAAATTTTCTTTTTCTTATTCAACTCCAGACTTATAAAAAAAGGTGCCTTTGCATGGTAGGTAATTATACATTTAAAGATACCAATTTGCCCCTATATATAGACATGTACACATGACTGAAATTCCTCAGCAAATTTAATTGCAGTTTCATTTAAAGAAAAATTAGTTGCCTTCAGAAATTACAGTCTTAGGGTACATGTTTTTCTCATGGAGGTTATGTGTATTATATCCACATGGATAATTTGGCTTGAGGAAGGACTTTGAAGAGATGTCTCTGGAATCTTGCCCACTTTTCTCCAAAAGAAATTTTGATTTCTACCTGGAGAGGAGCAGGAAATCATTTTTTTTCTTAGATTCAAGTTGCTTTCCTGTTGTGATCTCTTTAAAAAAAATGGCACCCTAAAGCTTTTATCCAAAGACTGACTGCTGTCCATCAAATGCTAATTACATAAAAGACCATGACATATAATAGTAAAAAGCAAGTGAACCCATTTATTCAAGCAGATAGCTAATAGAATGAAAGAAATTATACAGATTAAAATCTACCAAACAATCCATGGAAAGAATAAGCTCTTCCAGTGGGATAAAGGTACCTCATTTCAACTGAGAGAATCTTCTGTATCACTCAAAAGAGAAATTGCCTGAAGTTTCTAGGCAGGGATGTGTTGAGATGCTGGTTTTCCCCTACATGTCTCCCTTGCAAAATCTTAAATCCATAGAGCTATGCGTTCCAACTTCCCTTCTCATTAATTCTCTTTATATATTCCATATGTTGCATTATAAATTCTAAATCTCTAAACCATATATATTTCAAGAAAATATAATACAAAAGAAAGCATTCAATGGGAGGTTTACCCAGAGCACCAGGTTCAAGGTAGGGAGGAGATGTTATCTTGGGCTCATCTTAAAAAGGGGATTCAGGGCACCACACCTAAAATGCAAATGCTTCAACTAACTATTTTTTAATGTAGTATTGGGTACACTATAATATCCCCCCCCTCCAAATTCCAGGGTATTTATATATCTGTGGTTGTAGTATAGCAGATGAAACACCAGACTTGGAATCAAGAAGAAATAGGTTAAATCTTGCCCCAGATTTTTGTAAGTCAGGAGACCCAAGACAAGTATTTTACCTCTCTTTGCATCAATTTCTTCATCTATCAAATGAATAGCAAAGGTTGAATTTGATGGCCTCTGAGGTCCCTCTATGATCCTGAGGCCAGAAACTACCCCACTTGTACCTTATCCCCAGTTCCTAGCATAGTACCTGGCATATAGTAGGTACTTACTAAATGCCTATTGATGACTTGACTGAATGTCATATATGAGGGGAATAATATGAAACATGGCTGGAAAAGTAGATTGGAGCCAGATTGTGAAGGGCTTTAAATGCCACACTAGGAAGATTGTCTTTTATCCTAGAGAAAATGAGGAACCACTGAAGTTTTTGAATAGGAGACTGGCCTGATGAGATCCAGGCTTTAAGAAGATTACTCTGAAAGAACTGTTGGAGTAAGAATGCAGATGGAAACATATGATTTATCACTTGTTTATTTGGGTATATGTTTTAAGGTTTTGGCTTTATATGATTATTCATTTACAAAAATGAATGATATAGAAACATACTTTGCGTGATAATACACGTATAACCCAGATTGAACTGCTTGCCAGCTCTGGGATGGGGGAGGGAAGAAGGAAGGGAGAAAATATGGATCATTTAACTTTGGAAAAATCATGTGGAAATTTGTTCTTTAAGTAAATTTTTTTAAATTAAAAAAAAAAAGATTACTCTGGCAGCTGTCTGGAGAACAGAGGGAAAGAAGAGAGACTTGAAGCAGGGAGACGTATAAGAAGATTATTTCAATAGTCCAGGTAAGAGATGATTTGAGACTAAAGTAGTGGCTTTCCAAATGAAGCAAAGGAGATAAAAACTAAACAAGGTTAATAAAAGCATAAAGGGAGGGGAAAAGTAGAGATATTAGAGATAATGGAAGATAGCATTAATAGGACTTTGTGACCAATTAAGAGTTGATATAAGGAGGGGAAGACTGAGGGAAGAGTAGCCCCAAGGTTTTGAGATTCAGTGCTAGAAATCTGAGAGGATAGTGGTGCCTTCAACAGAAATAGGCAAGCAGGAGGAGAGGCTAGTTTAGGGAATGGAATGGGTTCCATTTTGGATTTGTTGGATTTAAGATGCCTGTGGGACATCCACGTGGAGGTATCCAACAGGCAATTAGAAATGCAGGATTGAAATTCAGGGGAGAGATTAGTGCTAAATAATTAGATTCCCAAAACTGAACACAGTCAATTTAGTAGTAGAAGTGATAATTGAACCTATGGGAGCTGATGAGATTGCCAAGGAGACTGAGCAAAGTGATAAGAGAAGAGTGCCTAGAAATCAGACTTGGCAGATACCCAGACCTAAAGGTAGGTGATAAAATGAAACTAACATAGAGACTAAACAAGATACTTATGAAGTCAGGTAGGAAGAGAACTAGGAAGTGACACGGAAGCTAAGGCAGAAAAGGATGGAAAATAGCATCAACTGCCACTGAAAGGTCAAGAAGAATGGGGAAGAGGCCATAGGATTTAGGAAGTTAAAGACTACTGGTAATATTTAAGGTAGCACTTTTTGTAGTAGCAAAGAACTGGAAACAAATAGACGCCTATCAATTTAGGCATAGCTAAACAAATTGTGGTACAGTAATATAATGGAATATCATTAATATAAGAAACAATGAATATATGGGATATGGAGAAACAGAGAAAGACTTTTGTGAACTGATGAAAAGTCCAGTAAGCTGATCCAAGATAGTAATATACCTAATGACTAAAGTAATGTAAATAGAAATTGAATGCTATTTAATTAAGTTAACCTCAAAAAGGAGACATGAAAAGGTATCTCCGTTCCTTCTCTGCAGAAATGGGGGACTATGGATGTCTAACACTTCACATCCTGTCTGACATGATTGTTATTTTGGTTAGTTTTGTTGAAATGCATTTTCCCTCTTTCTTATCCTTGGTTACAAAGTTTGTCTTCTGGGCATGAGATAGGGGAGGGATATATTTGGATTACATAAAAATAAAAGATAGCAATACTTTTATTTCTTAAAAAAAGGTCATTGGTAACTTTTTGAGAGAAAAAATATTTTAGAAAAGTAATGGGATAAGAAGCCAAATGGCAAGAGGTTGAGTGAGTAGGTGGTGAAGAAGTAGAGACATAGAATATATATTCTTTTTAAGGTCTTTTCTGTGAAAAAGAGAACTATTGGATCCATACCCTCCTGAAGTATGCCCAGTCCTCCTGTCCTTCTTTTATTGAGGCTAAAAAAACTCCATTTCCTTTAGGCCTCTTCCTAAGGTATCAAAATAGTTAACAATGGATAGCTGATAAGACCATGAGAAAGTCTAAAAATATTTTTATCAAACAATAGCAGTTTAAAAAATGGCAAAGAACGTATCTCTAGTCTGAAAATATCACCATCTACATGAAAACAAGAAAGAGTTTGAGAGGCATCAGGCTTGGCCCATCCCCAAATGAAAGCAGCAAGTTCCTTTAGTTGTATTAATTGCCTGCAGTGGGAACAGCTAAAAGACAGAGGAGAGGTCAAACAAAAGACAAGAGCAGGAACCAAAGGGCAGGACATTCCAGCGTTGACATATGGGGCCTACAATTGCCAACTGCTGGATTACATCAGAGCAGAATAAAGAAGAGTGGAATCCATTCTGTAGTAATCTGGGCCAGAACATATGTTAAGTGTATAATGCTTTTGAGCCAGGCTTCGTGTTACAGCTTGTGCCTGAAGGAGACACCAGCATTTGCTAATTATTTAAAGTCTTCCAACTGGAAAATATGATAAAGTAGAACTAACTCAAATAATTTTTTAAAAATCATGTCCATCATACTGACGGGGGAGTAAAACCAATGCTAATTTCATTTAACTACAAGGCAGCATGGCGGAGTCCAAGGAAAGCTGAACATGAAGTCAAATCTCTCCTCTGATGATTACCGACTAGCTGACCTTGGTTGGGTCACCTCTAAAGCCTCAGGTAGTTCTTAAGACTATAAGATGTGTGGAGATCATCAGTATCGTCTCCATTAATTCTTCTTTTTCTTCTTCTTCTTCCTTTTTTAAACCCTTTCTTTCTGTCTAACTCTAAGACCGAAGGGCAAGGGGGCAAACGGAAATTAAGCGAAGGAAATGTCTGAGGCTAGATTTGAACCCAGGTGCTTCCAACTCCAGGACTAGCACTCT